>NW_022196905.1:256647452-256795160 GCF_008632895.1 Mastomys coucha
GAACCTCCTCTGTCACTCGGAAGCTGAGAGGATCGTGTCCCTGCCGCCCTGCGGCTCCCCTGGGAGTCCAACTCATTCCTTTTGATTGATAAATAATTCTTGATTACATGGATCTCCTAAAATGTGTTTTATCTGCTCATGCATTTAAAAATATCTTGATTGATTCTAGGATTTTTCAGCTATAAACGAACTCACTATTAAATTCACAATTTTTAATAAAAATATTATTTGTATGTGTATATATATGTGTGTTGTGGGTGTATGTGTGCATGCACACATGAACACATGTATGCAGTCATGTCTATGTAGGCTTGAATATGCCATAAGATACCCTGCAGCTGGAGTTACAGGTAGTTATAACTACCCCAATAATGCCCCAATATGGGTACTGTTAACTAACTTGGGTCTTCTTTAAGAGTACCACACATTTTTAAGCTCAGAGGCATCTTTTCACCCTAAGTGCAAGGTTTTCAGTTTTAATGAAGTCCAAACTAATGTCTCATTTCACAGATATATTTTTGGTGTTACATTTAAACATGATCATCAAAACAAGGTCATAGAGATTATACAGGTTTTTTTTCCTACAAGTTTTATAGTTTTTCATCTTGCATGTACATTTTTTAATGTAAGTTCATTACATTACATACACAATGCAGGAGGTCTATGAAGGGGGCAGAGAAGGCAGGTAAAAGAGCTCCCAGTGGCTGGAGCTGGAACAATGTGAACAAAAGGTGCTTTAGACTAGGTTATCAAACAAGCTGAAAATAAATGACCCAGTCTCTGTTGATATTCAAAAAGACTGATTCACTGATTGATTGGTTGGTTGAATAAATAAATAAGAGAGACATGGACCCATATGGAAGAAGTCTAAGTTGTGCCCATGAAGTGTGAACTGTCCAAACTGAGTTCCTAAGGAAGCCTGCAGTAAGGGAAGAGGCAGGCAGGTGTCTGCAGCATGCACCAAGTAAATAAAGAGAAGAGAAGGTTTTGCTTGCATAACCTTCCTCACCTAAGCCCATAACCCCTGTCTAGTCATGGGGAAATATGAGAGAAATCATGACTAAGGAGGAGGTCTATAAATTGTTTGACCACTGTCCATCAAACTGGTAAGTCCAACCACACTAGAAAATGTCACAGCTGAAGGCAGTCTTGGGACACTGGATGATGCAGCACATGGTGCTGTGGGTAGCACTACCTGGAGCACAAGAAAAGACATGAGATTTACAAAAGAAAAAAAAATCAAGGTATTCAAATTCATCATAGCCTTCCCTAGTAGTCACTCTACAAAATATATAAGCATTGACTGGGTGGTATATATTATTGGAATGTGTTAGCAATAACCAGAAATCAAATGTGGAGGGTATATAGAGTCTCTTCTACAACTTTTGAAACTTTTGATGTGGAATGCTGTCCTCTGGACCAGACATGATTATTGCAAAGGAACCTCTGTGCTCACCTGCACAAGACCTGCACAAGATCAAGCCAACTAAACATCTTAGCACAGACATGGAAGGGACTCCTGAAACTAGACTCTGAACTGAGAAACTAACGGGAAGATTTACCAGCCAGAAATGTGCTCAGAGGCCCATCTCCCAGTGATTCCACGTTTGGTCCAAGTTGACAGGTAACACTAACCATCACCACTACTGCTAGACATAAACACATGATGACGGACTGATTGATGATTGGTTAGATAAATAAATAAGCACAGGAGATGAGACACAGTTGTTGCACACTGAAGAATTCTAGGTCATGCATGTGCCCATTCCTGAAATGTGAGCTGGCCAATTTGACCTCCTATAGAAGCCTGTAGTGTTGGAAGAGACAGGCAGGTGTTTTCTGCTAGGAGAGCAAGAATAACTTTTGTTTGGAGTGTGGCCACCGTTAGGTTGCCTGTGACCCTAAGAAAGACCACTCACCTGTGCACATCTGAGCAGCACTAACTGGACTCAATGTTTAAATAAATAAATAAATAAATAAATAAATAAATAAATAAAGGACAGGGAGTTGGAAGGGTGATGTGTTGGGGGAGGATTCAGGAGGAAATGAAGGAAGGGAGTTGGGGTGGGTATCATCAAGCTACATTGTATATGTGTATATGTGTAAAAATTTCAAAGAAGAAATGAACAAGAACTTTAAATACTAAAATAGGAAGTTCAATGTAAGGATGGAGACAGGGAAGTTGGGAGGGGGAGAGATCTCCCTGGGGCTGTTGGTAAGGGAGTGCGAAGTGGAAGCCAGGAGGCAGCCAAACCAGTGAATTCATAATAGGCTCTCCCCACATCCCAGATGCCACAGGGACTCCAGCAGTCAGGAGTACCAGAGAAGGGAAGACTGCTGGCGGTTACTCCATCCTCTGATCTACAAGCTCACAGGCAGGTCTGACTCTCTCTACTCACCTGAGTGAAGTCCAAGATGCAGGTCCCTGTGGGTGGCCTTACAGAGACAAGGACAGCATGCCGAGGTGGAGCATGAATACAGCAGCAAATGGACCGAGGCCATCAAAAGTTATTTCAGGAGCGTTCTTCAATTCCCTTCATGGTGAGGATGAGCTACTGACCCACAGAGACAGCACCAAGCAGATAGTAGAGCCAGGATTCATGCCTGGATGAAGTGGCGCTGAGCTTACTCCTTAATACTACACAGTCCACTGAAGGTTCTAGAACTCTCATAGGACCAGAAAACTGAGAAAGACAGCTCATGTTTTTCTGAATTCTTGAAAGGCTAGAAATAAATATTTAAACTAGGTGCTGGACTTCCCTGGAAGGAAAACTTGAGAAGTTCCCATAGAGAAGTCTCTGAATGATCCATATCTCTGGGAAAAATTATATCCTGTAAATACCTATAGAAAGCAGTGTTTTGTTTTGTTTTATATCAGTGCTGTTATCTGAAGTACCATTATCCAATTGGCCACTGGCTTCTCAGGCTAGGGAAGAGCAGAGCCTTATCAGGGGGGCTTTGCCTCATCTCAGGCATGAAGTGAAGTGTGTCTAGCAAAAATGCCTTGCCTGGGAAGCTGTGGCCATAAATATCTATTTTTCACATTAGCCCCAAGACCAAAGATCTGTATCTATCCTATTAAATGATTTCCAGGTGATGATTCCAGGGTCACAAGGCTGCCTGAGGATCCACTGCTGATGTGGGCTTTATAATCTTCACTCCTAACTGAACGAGACCCGTTTATTGAGGAAAACAGTAGATCTGGGTGTGGACAGCTGTCTGTTAGAACACAAATGCTGGGAAGACAGAGTGGAGATAACCCCTAACTGTCTGCATTATGAACTAGTGAGGAGTGCTGCAGAGTGCTTCTTCTGTCCACCAGGTGCACACAAGAGTCAGTGTCACTGTGGGTTGAGCTGGGACTCACCACAGTCTCTGGTTTTAAGCCTTCTGCCGTCACCACTCTCCTCCTCATTCTTCTTTTGTCCAGAGTTCTAAGTACCTCTGTGGCCCGCTATTTGTCAGGATGATCCTGTAACAATTAGCTCTGAAGTCTCAGAGGCAAAGGCCCATGCAAGTTTATGTCTCCAATGTGAGGTATCACATCATTCTGCTACACAGTCTATAGAAACAGGGCTTATGGATTCGCTGTGAAGTCTTAACTAGCCTGCCTAAAAGAGCCACATATAATTACTGTCTTAGTTGCCTTGACCATAGCAACTCATATAAAGAAAAACATTTAATTGGGGCTGGCTTATAGGTTCAGAGGTTTATCTATAGTCATGGCTAGAAGCATGGTGGTACACAGGCAGACATGGTGTCTAGAGAAGAAGCTGAGAGTTCTACATCCAGATCAGCAGGCAGCAGGAAGAGAGACTCTGGGCCTGGCTTGAGCATTTGAAACCCTAAAGCCTACCCCTAGTGACATACTTCCTCCAACAAGGCCATACCTACTCTAACAATGATACACCTCCTAAAACTGCCATTCTCTTGTGACCAAACATTTAAATAGAAGAGCCTATGGGGACCAATTCTTATCCAAACCACTGTATTTACCATGCAAAATTTCCTACCATGCAAAATTTACTGATATGGCCCCAACCTAACTTCAGGGGGTTCTGGAAGCAGATGAGCATATGGCTAATGGGTGAGCATTATATGCCAGTCTTTGATATTTGAGATCATTGTTATTCCTAATCTTTGAGAATCTGCAGGTGATAAAGAAAACCAATAGACTAATAATAGTAAATCCAGTTCTTAATCTATAGAAGTATACCATCCAATAGTCACCAGTCTGGTGTAGTGGTTGTGATGGTTAGTGTTAACTGTCAACTTGACAAAATCTAGAATCACTGGAAGATAGGCCTCTGAGCACATCTGTGGTGGATAATCACAATTATATTAATGGAGGTCTAACAACTAGCCCACTGTGGGTGGCGCCATTCCCTAGGCAGAGGATCCTGGCTGTGTGAGAGTAGAAAAAGTGAGCTAAGCAAATAAGTTTGATCCCTCTGTGTTCAGATAACCAATGCAATGTGCCCTATTTCCTTAAGCTCCAACCACTGTGACTTGCCTGCTCTCTCATGGACTATATATAACCTGAAAGTTTGAGATAAAATAAACCCAGCATCCCCTTTAGTTGATTTTGTCTAAATATTTTACCAATAGGAAAGAAAACTAAGACAGCGGTTATTTTCATTCAAATGTAAATCAATTTTAAATGAAATAAAATCAAAAGCATGTCTTTTGTTGTTGTTGTTAAATTAGCCACATTTCTAGTGTTCAACAGCACATATGCCTATTCACTACTATTTTAGACAAAAGAGAATAGAGCATTTCCATGATAACAGATCTTTCTAGTACATGCAAAGTGTTCCAGAATATTATAATATGTTTTAGAACAAGTGCTAGATTGTAAATCTAACAGGTACCAAGGAGTGCATTCAGGGCTTTAGCTAACATCTTTGTGAAAACCAGCTCTCTGTGTTATGGTTTGGCAGAAAGGTTTCTGATATTAGCTGGTTTGCAGGCTTCCAGGTAAGGCTGAACTGAAACGATAGATGTCATGACGGGAAAAAAAAAAATGCCTACTATTGAAAGCATTTGAAGAGCCTTCAGGATCATAGACATCTGAGGTGAAATCCTTGTCCTTCTATTTGTAAGCTGTGAGAACTTAGACCCATTAACTGATCACCAAAGATATTGATTTACTATCTGTGAAGGCTGAGATGAAAGCACCCACCCATGTTGGGATGCCATGATGACAGCATTGGGAATCAGCACTGGGCAGACTGCCCTAGGCTCTGGTGCTGGTAGCACAGGGGGCCAGCACTAGATGGATCGTCCTGGGCTCTGGTGCTGGTGACTTTGGGGTCAGCACTGGGTGGACTGTCCTGGGCTTTGGTGCTGGTAGCATTGGGGTCAGCACTGGATGGACTGTCCTGGGCTTTGGTGCTGGTAGCATTGGGGTCAGCACTGGATGGAGTATCCTAGTCTCTGGTGCTGTTTAAAAAAGGCCTCCAGCGCTGGAGATCGCTCACTGGTTAAGAGCACTTGCTGTTCTGACAGAGGACTTCCAAGCACTCACACCCTCACACCTGATGGCTCACAGATACCTGTAACCCCATTTCTAGGAGATCCAATGCTCTATTCTGACTTCCACAGGCATTGTTCTCATGTGCACATATCCAAACTGAGACAGACCTGCATAAACATAAAAAGAAATAAAATCAATCTCCTTTTAAAAGAATTCACTAAAAATTATATATAAATATGCATGGTTGTTTGTATATGTGGATGCATTCTTTCATCAGCATTATTGTGGTTATCTAATAGGGATCAATAACTTATACAAAAAGTAAGCATGACTGACATGAATCTAAGAGTGATAGAAAACAGATTATTGGATAAAAATGTGGATGCAGCCAAATCTGTAAAAGACAAATGAATGGTGGGCTCAGTTCAAGGAGAGGATGTGTAGTAGGGATAAGCATGACATCTGACCTTGATGCTCAGAGTGCAAGCAAAGCCACATAGTCTCATGGCACCACAGTAAACACTTACCATTTCAGTATTTAACCTGCTGAGGGTCTGTGTCAAGAAATGCACATGCCCTGGGCCTCTTTGCCCTGGAAAACATGCACATACAAGGCTTTAGATTTTATTAATTTAGATCAATGCCACACTTGGCGTTGATCAGTAAATATTTATGGAGTTTCTCCTACAGTAAAGATACCAGGCCCACACTAGCAAACAGGAAAACAGTGGCCATTGCAGTCTGGGAGACAACAAACCAGAGAGGTACAGATGCTGATTGAATATCCACTTGGCTGAACATTAGCACTGAGATGCATGACGTGGTGTTCCCAGATCGTTTCTCTGAGGAGCATCTCTTCAGAGCACCAGGAAATGTATCCTTGTGAAGTGAAGACTGAGTTCAGACAGAGGTATAATGAAGGTGAGTGAACTGAGATGTGGGGATGCTGTAGTTCACACTTCTGAAAACTGGGGGAAGGGGACATGGTGGGAACACAGTGAGTACAAGAAGAAATCCTTGATATAGAAAAGACATGAGGAACTGAGGCTCACAGGAATGCAGGGACCAGACCATATTAGACCACACAGGCTGTACTGAGGATCTAGATTATCCTAGAATCGCTTGTAAGCCATCAAGAACTTTTAAATAAGGACACAGCTGACTATACTTGACAGTTCACAAGGCCACTCTTGCATGGATTAGAGAGCAAAGGTTATATGGAAAGAAAGAGTCTAACACTTGGCTCTCAGCAACTCTCCTAGATTATCCCCAGGCACAGGAAACATTTTGAGGTAAAAATGTATCTTTATTGTTTTGTTTTCTAATTCTTTAAATTAGAGACACTGGATCATTTTTATTTACTTGGACATTTGCATTTCTTTCATAGTTTGGCTTCTTGTAATCCAGGTTTTTAAAGTCTTGATGCACTGATTATTATTACAGATTTGTAAGCATATAACATATTGAGACATCATCATTTTAATACTTTTCTTGGCACATAATTAGTATTTATAACAGAATATTTATACACACATATACTTTTTTAAAAACAATTTCTCAAGTCAAATCTGGTTGCATATACCTTTAATATCAGCACTTAGACTGGGCTATACAAAGAGGTTCTATCTCAAAAACACACAGGGAGTTGGAGAGGTGGCTAAATCCTGCTCTTGCAGAGGACCTACCTGTGTTTGGTTTGCAGCACCCAGGTCAGGTGGTTCACAGCTTACAACTGTAGCTCCAGATGATCTGATGCCCTCTTCTGGCTTCCACAAGCATCTGAACATCATGTTCATGAAGCATGAACAACATGAAGCATCATGTTCCTTCCTGTCTGTCTGTCTGCCTTCTTACTTTTAAAAACATCTGATAATGGTCTACATGTCCATATAACACCGATCCCCTCTTCAACTTATTCAAGAGACCAGACATCCCAGAATTAAAATACATTCATTCTAGAGCGTTTAATCCCCTGCCTACTCACTGGCTTTGGAGAGCTGTGGCTGCTTCACTGCCCTGAGAAGAGAGTTTCAGTTGAGGGATTGCCTAGATTAGATTGATCTGTGGGCTTGTCTGTGAGGAATTGTCTTGAGTGTTAATTAGTGTAGGAGGGCTAAGTCCACTATGGGCAGCACCATTCCCTCGGCAGGTGGTCTATGGTTAGTTAAGAAAGTTAGATAAATATGAGTTGGAAAGCAACCCAGCAAGCAATGTTCCGCCATGGTTTCTGCTTCAAGTTCTTGCTTGAGTTGCTGCCCTGACTTTCCTTGATAATGGACCATGACCTGGAAGTTTAGATCAAATAAACTTTATTCAATGAAGCTGCTTTCTTTTGTCAGAGTGTTTTTTTTTTTTTATCACAGCAACAGAAAGGAAACTAGAACATTCACCATGATAGAGGTAGCTGACTTCGCTTGGTCCTCATGCCGTGCTATTTTATGATCAGACATAGTGAGGTGATATCACTTTTTAATACTTGTATTGTACCAAACATTTTGCTCTTAAGTATTATGAGGTGTCCCATCATACTGATTTATTTTTTGATCATTTAGCTATTATGTCTTCTCTTTCCTATTATTAAACCACCCTTGCTCTGAAAAGAAGAGACTGTATCTGGTCAATCTTTTCTTAAGCTGTGTACTCATTTGTGGTGCAAATACTCTTGAATTGCCTCCTACCGGTCGGTCCAGCATCCTGTAGGTGCTAGGGATTCCGCAGCAGACATCAGAGCCCCTCCCACCAGCACTCCCAGTCAATCAATATAAACAGATGTGAAATAAACAGAGAACTGGCAGGGAGGGTGTCTTGGTAGCCAAGAAGGTTTTCTGCTAGTGGCATTTGCATAGACACCTGAGTGGTGTCTTCTGGCTTCTTGGCTTCTCTTTCACCTGGAAGCTCTGAGTCCTGGAGTCACATAGTCAGCTTACTTTCCACTGTGTCCCTTCTGCTTTCTGGTGTCCCTGGTGAGGACCTTCTTTCTGCTCTCTGATACCTGGATTCCCAGAGAGTTTTCAGACTCAGCTCTTAGCCCGTGCCTTCTGTGCCTCCTCCCTACCTGCTCTTCTCCAGGGCTCCCTGGGCCTGCTCTGAAAACTCACACTGCTTCTTTCTTAAAGACGTGATTTCCAGAGACATGTTCTGTATCCCTATGTCCATTGTCCCTTTAAGTCTGATCATTTTACCGCCCATTCAGCCTTTTATCCACTTAGTATTTTTTTTCCTTAGTGACTCCAGGTATATTATTGGTATAATCACATCAGTACTTTTTTATTTATTTATTTTATTTATTATTATTATTATTATTATTATTATTATTATTATTATTATTTTGTTTTGTTTTTCGAGACAGGGTTTCTCTGTGTAGCCCTGGCTGTCCTGGAACTCACTCTATAAACCAGGCTGGCCTTGAACTCAGAAATTCTCCTGCCTCTGCCTCCCAAGTGCTGGGATTAAAGGCGTGCACCACCACTGCCCGACATCAGCACTTCTTTATAGGGTAAGTGATGTTTTTCTTGTCATTAGACTGATCTAAACACACAAAAGGTGTAGCTGTCCCTCTACAGGAGCTCAGTAAGAGAGACAGTATGTGGAGGCAGGCCTGCTACAGATAAAAAAGGGCCATTTCTACCCCAGCTCTGCTTCTCAACTTCTGTTTGCTGCACAGTGCTCATGGTACAGTGTGGGCACAGGAGAGCACATTCTGCCAGTAGGAACTTTCAGAAGGTTAGTGAACATCTTTGAACCAGAGTTCTTTTCACAACTTAAGCCACTGTTATTATCTTATAATGGACAGAGACAGGGGGAGGACCACCAAGAGAGAAGGGCTCTCTAATAACCCAAATTCTGCTTATCCCAGGAGGGTGTTCCCAAGAGTTGGCTTCAGTTTCCATCCTAGGCAGCTCAGGAATAAAGGCACAGAGTGAAATTTAATGGGGTTGGGCAATCATATTTCCTACTTTCATTGGGCGGCTTTTATGCTGTTATAAATTAAAGGGTAGGACATGCAGTATATACGCAAAAGTGTGCTGTTCTGGGGCTGGGCAGATGGCTCAGTCTAAAGCGCTTGCCACGGAAACATGGACCTGAGTCTGATCCCCAGAACCTACATTAAAAACATCTGGGCTTGTTGGCATGATGGTAATAATATCAGTGCCGGGAAGACAGAGACAGGCCATTCTCTGGAGTGTCTAGCAAGCCAGCCCTATCTAATTGGTGAGTCCCAGGTCTCTCTAAAAAAACAAGTTAGTGTTCCTGAGGAACACTACTTGGAGTTGCCCTCTGACCTTCACAAACGTGCACATACAAGTCTCCTCCTTGGACATGGACATGCACTCCGCAACACACATACAATTTAAAGAGTTAAAAAAGTGTGTCTTTTGCGTTAACCCCATCACTCCTGTGGCTAGCCTTTTTCACTTGCTGCTTTGCTTGGTATCTTTAAGAGGATTCCCAGAAAGATTTTGGCTGGGGGTAGTGGTCGCAGGCATAGATGTGCTATCTCTGCTCACCCTAAGAAAGATTTTTTCTCTCTACGCAGATCTTGAAGATGGAGTGTGCTGTCTCTGGGGGGAATGTGGTCTCCGTCTGTGGAGGTGGTCAGGCATGAGCCAGGCTATCATTTCCCTAGTGCTACAGCAGTGATTCCAACTGTCTCCAGTCAGGAATAACAAGTGGTTTTCACCTTGGAGTCCAAGTCTGATGGATTGCTCCTGGCTGTCTGGGCTCAATGGGAAAAACATCATGAACTGTTAGCAAGGTGTACCCCCAGCACGGAGAGTAGGGTGGGGGTGCAGCATATAATTGTCATCTCTGGGAGAGAAATTGAACTGGGGGTTTGTCATGCATGTTCAACACACAGGAGCTGCAAGACAGATGCACCTTATGTCTGCAGCAGAATACGGAAATCCTGGGAACAACATTAGGCAGAGCAATGCTTCAGGAAGGACCCGGTGGTGTCCAGAATTGCAAAGTATGCTATTTAAAGGTGATAAATAAGATTATAATCCCACACTGGTGTTAGCTCCAGAGACTCTACCTCCTGTGGGGCCTGTTGGTTTTCTTGGTCCTATTTGTTTGCTATTGAGTCTCTGTTTGATTGATATCTGTATTTGTCAGTTAATGAGCATTTACTACATACTGCGTTCCACACTAGATCTTACAGATGGTTCAAAGGATGAACACTTCCAAACTTAATGACTTCCTGAGAAATTAGACTCTAGTGGGGATATCTGCCATTGGCCTTCACTGATATAGCTTCAGACGAAGCAGGAAGTCCTATGGCAGAACCATTTTTTTTTCTCACATAGGACTTATCACATAACAAGTCTACATAGAACTCTTGTCTTTACTTCAGTACATTTTTTTCCTTTGGCTATTCCATGATCCCTCGTGGACCTCCCACCAAAATGCAGCAAGTAGCCCACCTTTCTTACCACCCACTCAGGAGTGGACATGGGATTCAAGCCAGGCCAGCCCCATCTAACACATCTGACACTGAGGAGCTCTCAAGCTGTGTCCAGGAGGATTGGCATGTGTGTGCAGGCACATGACTCTATGTGCCACACTGTATGTGTGGAGATCAGAGGACAACTCGGGGAAATCTGTTCTTCCACTAGGTAGGTTCTAGGGATTGAACTCACGTTAACAGCCTTTACCATCTGAGCCGTCTTGCTGCCCGTCCTGTCCTTGAGTTTCTTACTGTGGCTGCTTTGGTTTGGAGGATTGGTAACCTCTGAATCCTAACCTGTATGGTACTTTAGCTTGGCACTGATGTTTGGTCCTGGGGATGATATGCAAGCTTCAGGATACAGATTTCATTTAACCATTGGCAGAACCATTTTTTTTTTATCTCACATAGGACTTATCACATAGCAAATCAGCAACTGGCTGGTTGAGGGAAATAGACTACAGCCTAGTTCTGCAGACATTTTGAGGCATAGGGATAATACTGAGCTCACTGTACTTTGTATTCTGACTGGTGACTGAAGGATCTTCTGCCATGAAGCATAGCATTGCAGATATAAGCATGGGCTTTCATGTCTGCAGTGGGCCAGATACCAGCCATACCATTCCTTATTGAGACTGTAGGCCAATCTCTGCACACTGATTTCTTCCCGTGTCAGGTGGATAGTGACAGAACCTGCACAGTTAAAAATAAAGAAGATGATGTGCACAAGAATTAAGCATGGTGAAGTTAGATTATAGTAATCACTTCATAATGAATGTGTATGTGTGTTTTCCAAAACCTTGAAGTTCCATGTAAAAGTGAGTTTCACCCTGTAGCCTGTCTTAGAGTCTTGTTAATATCTGTGTTGGAAAATAAGAGAGTAATCACATGCTAACTATTTTTAGGAACTCTTCCACCCAAGTGTCCCACACAAGGTTGTTGTGAATTCGTTTCTTCTTCCAGTCTGTGTTTACTGCAGACTGTATTAACAGTGCCCTCTGCTGCCCACAGCACCATAGCTTAATGGAAGCTCCCGGGACAGCAGAGGTGGGATGTGAGTCTAAGAATCTGGCTCTTCTATTTCTCTCTCACCCTCACACACATCCCTGTTCCATTGCACAGCTCTCTTTTCTCGCCTGTATTTCTTACTGAGCTCTGAGTCATCTGTCTCAACCTTTAATTCAAGACTGTGCCTGGACCCGACCCAAACCATAGATAGATACCCGTGAGGTTGGGCAGATGATAACGTGTGTTTCTCTCACTCTGGATCAACAGAAGGCCGAGATTTGTTCCAGGGCAGCAGAAGCCAATTCTATTTTCTTGTGTTACAACGTGGGATTCAAGTCATGTGTAGGGCTGGCTGAGTGATTTCCTAATTCAGAACAGTGTGCGATGTGGCTCACCATGTTGATTGAGTTCCATTTAGTTCCTCCTTTACAGCCAAGTGTGGTTGTAAGATCCAGGGGACAGAACTCTAAATCTGCTCACTTTGTCATCTGTAGTGGTTACTGTTCCAGTTGGAGAATTGGATGATGGGAAAATTATCAAGAAAGCAAGGGTAAGGATTCCTGATGAATTGAGGCTCTATTTGAACTTCATAATTTTAAGGAATTATAATTCCCATTCTAGGCGTGTGAGGAGGGGAAGTTAGTGACTGGGGAAGTACACAATTCCTGCTGAGTGCAGGCTGCACAAAGGGGCATTTTGGAGAGATATAAGTGGCTCTTTGGTCTGTCAAAGAGGATCGCTTTGCGAAATTTGAAGTAGATCAATCCTGAGTCAGCGACAGCCCATACCATCGTTTTGACAACTGTCAGTTATTGGTCACAGAGGTGGAGACAGGCTGGTTCAGTCTGAGTCCATGGCTAGTTAATTTCTTCTACTATGGCACATAAATCCTTTTCTCCTAAGCCTGAGCACTGTCCGTGATAACTTACATGCTTCACACACAGGTCACAAGCCAGTTGGTTCCACAGTTGCCTTAGTAAAGTGGTTATGCACCCAAACTCTGGACTCAGATGGGCTTGGGTTTGAATCTCAGCCATGTAGATAAATTGCTTTCCTCCACTTCCTGTTAACTTCCTTTCTCGTCTGCTGGAGTTGTTGTGAGAGTCGAAGTCTATAAACTTCCATGTCTGGCACAGTCTTAGCTGCTGTCTCATTGATGGTGTCGGTGGAAAGGAATTGGCTCACAACTACAGAAAAGGAAACAAGCTATGTAGCCGGGAAAGCAGCAGAGCTGAGTCACAGTTCTCTCCCCTGCCCTGTCAAGGACTGTTCCACTGTGTGGTTCTTGCTAGTCTCCAAGGCTTTCTAGAACGCATATCATTAGACAATTATTGACCTGTGCTTCACAGCCTTACACATATAGATCTATATAATGTCTGTACAACATGCTAATGTTAAGGTTGAAGTACAATGTTGTGTGCATGTGTGAGGACATATACATATATAATTGCAGGGAATTTAAATAGAACCATCAACTTAGCATGAAAACAAAGACGTTCAAAAGCAAGTGCTGCACCAGTATCCATTGGCTGCATGGGGCTGAGAAAGCAATTGAATGCAGTGTATTTGGCATAGTGGCATTCTGCTTTCTCTTCAACATGTGTAGTTAGTGCAGGTATTTGCTGTGTGTGCTTCTGGGATGGCGGGACCTCCAGGTAATTACATCTTCACTCAAGGGACTTAGGCTATACAATCCTGGAGAGCACTTAACTGATGTTGGTCACAACAATAATGAGAGTGTGTGACTGGAGCATCAACATCAGCAGCTTCTGTGCTAGTTAGGTTTGTCTTCATGGTTGGGATGGGAGTCATGAGCACAGAGAGTAGATCATGAAGAGTGTCCCAAGGCTCCCCTGAGATCTGCTCTGAAACAGAGCTGCTTTCTCCTCAAGGTCATGCTGGTCCCTTATGCTTTGCACAATAGCACAAGGATCAGGGGGCCTGAGGGATAGGATGGACAGCCATGGATCCAAGCTGCGTAATTCAAAGTGATTTGAAGAGATTACCAAGGCTTATGTGTCCTTTACTGCCCCAAGTAAACCAGTGGTATGTTGTCCCCAGAAACCAGAAAGGATTAGTCATCACACGGCCTGAGGACAGACCTGAGTTGCCAAGGCTGATATGAATCTGGTCTAAAGGACAAAGGACATGTCAGCTTCAGCAGGAAGAGGCTAGGGGTGGGGACATGGTGCTCAGCTGTATCTGGCTCTTACATTTTGTGGAAGGTCAAGAGATCGGTGGCCCCCACCTAGAGAGGCATGCCAGGTTAGACATGATAGTGGCTGATTTGCAAGATGGGGTCCCCAGACTCTCATCACTCATAGTAATACTTCTGCCTAAAGACCTAGAAGAAACAACACAAGGCCCCGGAGACATCTTGGAATTAGAATTACATAGAATTGGCCTTGTGATTATCTGGAAGACATGGCTACCTTTGGAGCCAGGCAGATACGCTATGGATTCTGACTGTACCATTTCTGAACTGTGTATGTGGGCATAGATCACTCACACTTGCTGATCTGTCTTCATCAGCTTCCCTGTCCATCACTACAGCCACTATAAACTTGTGACTCCTAAGCTACTGAAATGCGCCCAGTGTGGCCTGAGGCATCCAGAAAGGGTAAAGACTCCACTTGGTGGCAAACACTAAGTATTTCAGAAAGGACTGTGAAAGAACCAAGGTGACAACCCGGAAAATAACGTGCTTACTGCATGCCTTACTTTTCTCTTGCTGCAGTAGAATAACCTGACAAAGGCTACCCAAGGAAGGAAGGAATTTGACTCGTAGTTGAGGATGCAGTCATTACGGTAGGGAAGTCAGGACAACAAGAACATGAGAAAACTGCTCTCATCCTGCTTGGAGCTGGGAAGCAGAAGGTAAGGAAAGCTGCTGATGTGCTTGCTTTCTCTCTATTCAGTACAGGACCCCAGCCCACGGGAAGTCACCATTCACAACTACAGTGCATTTTCCTACCTCAGCTAACCCAGTCAAGACAGTCTCTCACAAGCATGTCCAGAGATATCTTTCCTCGATCGGTCTAGGCCCTCTCAAGTGAACGATCAATATATCACTGGTTGTAGATTTCATCTCTGCCCTTAGTGAGGCACACATGGGTACAAAGTCAGTATGGATGCTGTTCCCAATACTCTCTGCCACCATTTGTCACACAGAGCCTCTTACTTACAGGACTAAGATATTATCACCACACCATGACTGGTGTTCCAATTCCCAGTAGGTATATAAATGCTGCTGCTGGTGGTGGTTTGCCTGTAATCCCAGGACTTGGAAAGTGGAGACAGGGAATTCCTAGGGTAAGCTGCTAGCTAGAACAGATAATTGGTGGGCTCAGCAACAGATCTTGCCTTAGTAGATAAGGTAGAGAGTAACCAAAGAAGACACTAGATACCAACCTCTGTCTGTACCCATCCCCACTCATGTGCCTACACACAAGGGAACACACACATATACATCCACACATTCCACACACATCACACAAATAGAAAGGAATAGAAAATACTTCATTGATGATTTTCTTTATTTACCACAATTTTTTTGTGTCAAACTAATAGCATTTCAGATGTATTGGGCTAAATATTATCTATTGTTAAAGTTAACCTTACCCATTCTTTTTTCATTTTTTTATTGTGACACTAGAAAATTTTGTCACTTGCCTGTGCTGTCACCTGTGTCACTTGCCCAAAAAATGTCAAGACACCCATTATCCTATTGGTTGATGCTGATGTCTACTGAGGACCCATCAAAGAAGAGGGACAGTGACAGCAAGTGACACAGACCTCTGCTTTGTGCAAGGCTCTATACCCTGCTCTTTGACCCTCTCAGCAGACTAACAGGATGACAACTTGTTTATGATACCATTATGGATGAGGGATTCACACAGGACATGATTTTCCCGGTGCCCAACAGTGAATGTGTCAAACTCTCCATTTGGGCTTAAGGACCTAGTTTCTTAACTATGGGCTGTTCACTATAACATACAGGGTATTCAGTGTGGTCTACCCTAATGTATATTGTTAATGATTAAGTGTAGACATGTGAGTGAACCCTTTGCTTATGTCTTGATGCTCAGTAAGATCTCCAGAAATGTCTGATGGCCCCTGTTAGTGTGGCTATAACAAGGAGGTGATGCTGGAGCTGATGGAGGAAGAGTAACAATGAGAACAGGGAAAGGAAGATGGAACAAGGATGTGCAGGAGGGGAATAAGGAGGAGGTGAAGGAGAAGGAGGTGAAGAAGAAGAAAGAGAAGAAGAGGGAGAGGAAGAAGGAGAAGATGAAGGAGAAAGAGAGCCTGGAGAGAGTACGGCTCGTTGCTTAAGAGCATTCAGAGCTGGTCTGGAGAGATGGCTCAGCGGTTAAGAGCACCGACTACTCTTCCGAAGGTCCTGAGTTCAAAGCTCACAACCATCCGTAATGAGATCTGATGCTCAATTTTGGGGTGTCTGAAGACAGCTACAGTGTACTTACATATAATAAATAATAAATCTTAAAAAAAAAGAGCGTTCATTGCTCTTGCAGAGAACTCATGTTGGGGACTTCTCTGATGCCCTTCTCTGGTCTCCTCAGGTACCTACATTCAAGTAGGTATGCAACAAACACACATAAATATAAAGAAGTTGAGAGTGGAAGAGGCAAAGTAGGAAGCAGGTGAAGAGGAAGAGAAGGAGCTATCATTGTCCTGCTGGGCATCATTGGTACTTCTGATACTACATTGTATAATTTAATGCTCACAGCAAGCCTGGCCAGGCCTCACCCTTCTTCACTATTTGCTGGACCATATTTGCTTTCATCAGTCTTGCCCTTAAATATTTACTTCTACCTGAGGACTCTCTACCTTGCCCCATTGGGTGTGTAAGAAGTTGGCTATGGCAAAAGGGTTGCTGCTGGGAACTAGTGAGAGATGAGCTAACGAGATGACAGGGTGGGGCAGGGATTGGGTTTTTATAAGAGCTTATTTTAGCTTCTGATTCACCCAAGGAAATTGTGAGCAAGCCCTGTTCTCATTTAGATGCCATGTGTTCTAAGGAAGGTGTGACCAGCTGTTGGAAAGATTGGTGAGGGTAGGAAAGAAAACAGCCAGGTGATGGACCCTCAGGGAAGACCACAGATCTGAGCCAGTAAAAGCCAATTGGAGCCAAAGGGTGGCATTCTCCTTTAAGGAATTTTAGAGGCTTATTTGATGCAGTTGGTTGTGTTGCAGTGTTTAATTATATGGAAGAATCAAGCAATTACCGTGACCTAAAAAGCCTTGAAATGAGAAATATGGAACCACAGTGGTTTCTGTTTACCTGGGGTTTGGAAACCTCTGGTGACAGAATTCATGCCCGATCACTGTCAGTGACACATGGGCACAAAGTCATTAGGAAAACTGTTCCTATTAACCTCTGATTAGTCAACTCGCAACCTAACCTCTCTTACTTGAAGGCCAAGACATATTCCTATCACTTACAGGAAGTAGATGGTGAGGGTCAACCTTCCTCACCATCTAGGTAAGGTCAGATTCAAACTGAGTGTTACAAGGATCCTCATTCAGTCTTCATGCTACCTCTCTGAAGTATTTTTTTATCTTTGTTTTATAAGGAGAATCTAATTGTTGTGTTGGCCTATTTTATTACAAGTTGACAGAGCCAGAATCCCCAGCTATGTTGATATGACTCCCAAAGCCGTACTGATCTACTCCTATCCCACCATCATGAATGCTTTTCTTCTGGCGATGATCAGAGCCTTCTCTATTTACACCAGTCTCATTAACAAGACCTTCCAGAGATCAGAGCTGACTCACCTCTGCTGGCATCCAGGCTAAGCCCTGAGAGCCTCCTGGAAGGGGCAGAAATAATTATTCTTATGTTAAATTCAACTTGACCATATTTTGAAGTTAAGTGGGAAAAAGATAGATAGATGTTCTAAAAACAAGTCAGTTTCCTAAGTGTAATTAGTAAAATGAAATGGCTTAGTTGCCAGTAATTCGCTCTGTATATATTATAATATACAGTCTCATGCATACAAATATATAGGTGTGACTGTATATCGACATCTTGATATACAGATTGAGTTTTACATGTTTTGCTGTCTGTATTAGTTACTTCTGTTGCTTTGAATAAATATCATAACCAACATCAACTTATAGATGGAAGAGTTTATTTGGATTTATGATTTCAGTGGGATAAGTGTTTGTTGTGGTAAAGGTGTTTCAACCAGCAGCAGGCATGGCGGCAGGAGCAGAAAACTGAGAAATCACATATTCTACCAGAAACAAAAAATCAGAGAGAGAGAGAGAGAGAGAGAGAGAGAGAGAGAGAGAGAGAGAGAGAGAGAGCAAACTAGAAATAGGATGGGGCTATGAACTCTCAAAGCCCACCCTCCATGATGTACTTCCTCCTACAAGGCTATACCACTTCAAACTGCACCATCAACTGTGCACCTAGTGCTTAAATGCCTGAGCCTATGGGGTACATTTTCAAACTACCACAGTACTTATTATTTTGGATAACTATTAAGTTTCTCTACTAGGCCTCTGAAACCATTCAATGTTGGTTTGTTGCTCTTTTTAAATTAAAATAATTAGGGTCTAGGGAGAAGATTCAGCAGTGAAGAGAGGATGCTGCGCTTACAGAGGACCCAAATTTTATTCTATGCCCCTATATCAGGTGGCTCACAACCACCCATAACTCCAGCTCCAAGACATTTGATGTCCTCTCAGGCCTCCATGAATGCTGCATTCATGTGACATACATTCATACAGACATATCTACACACAGATAAAATAATTGGTATGACTATTGAAGTTGTTCAAGTAGTGAGAGAATACAACCCAGTTATCATAAATCAAATTGATTCTTCAGATGTGAGACTGCCCCTGCTTCCTCCAAGCCTAAGGCTCTTTCCATAAGAGACCCTTCTATGAGTATTGTGTGGCTGTCTGTAGTCTTTATTCCTCTATAGCATTTCATATAGGAACATGTGGATGTATTCTTCTTTAAAAAAAAAAAACTTTTATTGCATTATGATGAAAGAAGTTACATGATTTCAGTTCTTCTGCTGCATACATTTCTAATAGCAGATTTGTATCTCATGACTTTGTTTTTCCTAGTATTAGTTACTTTTCCCATTGCACTGACCAAATCTTGACAATAAGCAGCAGCTAAAGGGAGGAAAGATTTAGGCCGGCTCACAGATTGAGGATATACTGTCCAATATATTGAGGACAACATGGGAACAGCAAGAGAATAAGGGATCGGATCATACTATAGCAAAAGTCAAGAAACAGGGCTGAGCTATATCCTTCAAGGCTCGCTCCCTAGTAACCTGCTTCCTCCTGTGAGATCCACCTCTCAAAGTTTGGTAAAACCTCTTAAAACAGTGCCATTGTCTGGGACCCAAGTGTTTATAAGCCTGTGCATGGGGAACATTCCCTGTTTAAATCATAATATTGGCTAGCTGCTACCCTAGAGTATAGGCATCACTGAGTTCATTCAACCACATTCTATTGACAGGCATTCAAGTAGAGCCTCATTTCCCACTGTTACGAAAATTCATTCACTTCAGGAACAACTGAAAAATTTACAGTCAATACAGGCTGGGTAAATACTTAAGGTTTTATGTTGACTTTTTTTTATTGTCAAGTTCAGAACCTTTGTCATGGATGGGATTCACTTCTTGAATTACACATCATACTATTTTCTAAGTTTCTATTTGAAAGACTTATGAATTTCTTCTAGAGAATGCTTGAGGTCCTGATTTGCTAGGAGAATTTAGGGATGTATCAACTAAAGAACAAGCTGCACTTTAGAGCTACAGGGTTCCACCTCCCCTGCCTCTTCTGGCTTAAAAACCCTTATTCAATTGAAAACAGGCATTGGGAACTGATAGCTGTCAAAGGGCGTAGCAGATGTATTTGTGTTGTAGGATTCTGTTCAGACCCTTCCCATTTAGAGTCTTCAGTTAACTATGCACAATAATTCATCTTAGACAGGAGGTCTAAGTCAGTGGTATAGCTATGCTCTGAATCTAGACCTTGATTCTATTTGCAGCTATGCTGGGATTTTGACAACTACCAGGAGTTTCCATTTAACAGGAAGTCTCCAAATATTCAATGGTCCATAGTTTGACAAGAACACTGCTATGCTGGTTACTATTCCATCCTTAAGGAAGTGGTCCATGGAATGTCCTGCCTTCCCTCATTTCTGCAGACAAATCAATCTGTGAACTTCCATAACAGGAGTGAACAAGGGGTGGGCACATAGGAACCCGGAATGCTCCAGCTGGAGAGGCTGCCACGTCAGAAAGAGAGCAGATACTAAGATGATGCTTCTATATCTATGAGATGCTATGTGGAAGAGACCAGGGTAGCATCTCCCTTAGAGCCTTCGGGAACTATGATTTCAAACTTCTAGCTAGAAAACTGTGATAGAATAAATTAATGTTTTTTCAAGCCTCCAAGGGTTTTTGGTTATTTTCCTGGCAGCCCCAGGCAATGTATGCATTTATCACAGGGAAAAAAAGGAAAGAAGCATCCGTCTAGTCTAAGTTAGAAATAGAGGCTGAGGAGATGCCCTTGCAGTTAAGAGTACTGGCTGCTCTTACAGAGGACCCCAGTTCCATTTATACCACCCACATGGCAGCTCACAACTGTCTGTAACATCAGTACCAGGGGGATCCAATATAGTCTCCTGGTCTCTATAGGAACCAAGCATGCATGTGGAATGCGTATATATGTGCAGGGGCAAGCATTCATATATAAATTAGTAAATAAATATAATTTATAATTATATATTACATAACTATATATTTATAGTTATACAATGATATATTCTATATAAATACAATGCATATTTATAATTATATATAAATTATAAACCAATGTTAGGTTAGAAATAGGAGACCTGGTAAAATTCATTGCTTTTGCTTAAAATTCAGCTGTTTTCTGTCACTATTTGGAATAGTCACTGATTCTCCTTCATGGGAAATTTTTCCCTGGACTTTCATTTATTTGACACAGGATCTCCTGTATCCCTATCTGGTTTTGAACTACAGATTCTCTTGCCTCTACCTTCCCAGAATTAGGATTATATGTATGTAGAACTATGCCTGCTTCACAGAGTTTATTTTTTACTGTGTCTGCCAAAGCCTTGCTTGCCTGTGTCAGAAAGTAGCAAACCTCTTATGAGAAATGGTTCTGGAATTCTTTTCTGCCTGGCAGTTCCTCTAGGAGCTCCTGTGTCTCCTTCATAATCCTTTGGGTTGTGCAATGGTCAAGGCCCAGTCTTTCTGTCCAGTCTTTATTGTCTAGTCTTTCTGTGAGAGCACAGTGGAAGACTATGGTCAAGGTTCCACTTGTGTGGGGAAGTCTTCCTCATGTGATAAGTCCTCCTTTTGTGAGAAGTGCTTCTCATGAGGGAAAACCTCCTCATGTGAGAAGTCCTCCTCATATGGAAAGTCCTCCTCATGTGGGAAGTCCTCCTCATATGGAAAGCCCTCCTCATGTGGGAAGTCCTCCTCATGTGGGAAATCCTCCTCCTGTGGATAGTCTGTCTCATGTGGGAATCCTCATGTAGAAGTCATCCTCATGCAGAAGTCCTCCACTGAGATCTCTTTCCATTCGGTAGGAATTTTCTTAGGAAATATTTTATCACAGTCCATCAACTAACTCAGCTCTGGGGACCAAGAGTTCATGAGCCTGTGGGGGAATGTTCCACATTTAAGCAATAATAAGTAAACACCAGGAGCTTACTGGAAATGAAGAACATCAGGCTTCATGCATGGGTTTGCAATGGGCATTTAAACAAAAGCCCCTAATTGATTTACATGCACATTAAAGCCGAGGTGCCCAGGATTGGTGCAGAATTCGTACATGTTGTGGTTAGTCACCTTCATGGGTCTTGAGTGGGAGGGTCACCCTTTGGAGTGGCTGAGGTCAAGCTTGGACTCGGATGAAGTATGGCCCGAAGAAGGAAAACCTGGGAAGTACTCATAGACCTTGTGATCGGGGGAGGGAAAGTTGGATAACTGACCAGCCATTCAAAATGGGTTGTTATACAAAGCCGGGCAGGTGAGGAACTGGATGAAATCTCAGGTGGGAGCCAGGAAGACAGAGAATAGTCAGGGTGCAGTGGGATGGGGCTCATGCTCCTGCAGATCAGAAGTATGGAGGAAGCCTTGGGTACATCATGCATGGAGCTCATTTTACAGAGGTAGATTGGAAAGACCTAGTGAATGTGTCCAACTCTTGCCCGTGGGTTGTATGTACCCAATATTCATGAACAGCTGCAAAGGTAACCCAACACCAAATCATAAACTTCCATGGAACACTGTGAGATCTTTTGTGATGTTATCATTTGATCGTGTGATTTCTTGAATGTGAACTTTTGGAGAGTGAGGTGTCTGTGACACCATCCATAACATTCTGTCTTTAAGCCCCTATATGAAACCACACTGTTGAACCTATGCTGAGGCTCCTAGAAATGATTTTAAATCTAGTGGTCACATGGGGCTGCAGGTGCAGACTTAGCTGGCACCCTCCTATGGTGATTTCTAGTGCTTCTAGAGTAAAGTACCACACCTACGGCAGCTTAAAACAAGACATTTTTCTCGTACTCTGAAAGCTGAATACTCAAGGTCACAGTATGCACTTGGCTGATTTCTTCTGAGGCTTGCATGATGGGTAGATGCCTGTTTTCACCCTGGTTCTTCACATGGTCATCTGTCTTTCCAGTGTCTTCTTGTAAGGACAATAGTCATGTTGGTCCTGGAATTTCCTGAAGAATCTCATCTTGGCTTATCTATGTGTCAAGCCCCTGTTTCCAAACTCAGCCACTTCGGAGGTACTGGTTTAAGTTTCAACATGTGTCTACGTGAGGATTAGCAAATCCTGGAGGTCAGCCCACTAGACTTGGTCCCTGGTACTTCTTAGCATCCAGACCCACCTTTCTCTCTACTGTCCTGCTCCCAGATACCAATCTTGCCCTTCTTGGGACATTTTCATGGTTACTACTCCATAGGATGCCAACAACTTATTGAAATTAAACACATGGGCTCTGAGCCCTTGAAGGTCAAAGCCAAGTTATGAGCTAAAACCCTATTTCCCTCTAGAAGGTATTTTCTACTGTGTGGGCACACCACATATGGGATTTCCCAGGTTAACTAAGCAGGCTGCTTATTAACCAATGGTCAGAACACTGTTGCCTTGGGACTCTGATGAATAGGTCAAGGGAATATGGATGCAAATGCATTTTGAAAGCTTATGGCATCTATTGTTTGGGATAACAGAAAGTCATTAAGCATATTAGTGGCTGATTTTATAATTAAGTGCTAACATTTTCTGGATGGAAACCTAAGTAACAGGAGAGAATGGCCATTTGCGAAACACGTTTAAATAACAACAACAAAAAAGATTTAGAGAGGAAAAGTGCCTCTCATCTTAATTATTATTATTTTTTTGTGCATCATAAAAACCCAAGGAACAATGCACCCAGCAGTGGCATAATGGATGTGCAGCAGCTGTAGAAAACATCTTACTTCCTCTGTTTGGAAACAGTGTTATTACACTTTGAGAGAAAAATCTTGTCCAGCTGATTTGATTCCAGAGCAAGAGAGGACCAGGTGATGTCTGAGGAATGTCTATCTATGTTCATCAGACACCTGTGCCAACCATCCATGGGGACCATTGCTGTATGCCAAGGATGCTTCCTCAAGGTTTGCACTGGGTAAGTACTGAGTCTGTGGCCAGAGGAGGATGGTGGAGGAGATGGAGGAGGATGGTGGAGGAGATGGAGGAGGATGGTGGAGGAGATGGAGGAGGATGGTGGAGAAGATGGAGGAGGATGGTGGAAGAGATAGAGGAGGATGGTGGAAGAGATGGAGGAGGATGGTGGAGGAGATGCCTCCAAGTACAGCACCATGCCTGTACTTGGTCTCTAAAGAAATCAATTCCTAGTATGTGGAGAGAGGAGAGAGAATTTCTCTTTTGTCTTGAGCATGAGACCACCAGCATCACTTAAACTTGGTCTAAAAGTAAAGTATACTCAGTCTTTACTTAATAACAGAGATACCTCCGTGATGGAGCTTATCATACCCAGGCAGACTGTTAGTCCTGCCTTTGGCATTCTTAGATGTGTACCTCTGGCCAAAAAATCGTGTTCAATGGGCTAACATAAATATGGACCTGTAAGAACCAGCCTTCGTTCCCTCCTCAGATTGGCTCTCCAAATACAACTCTGTCATTGTCTGTGTAGCACTCCCCTTACAGGGAATATGTTTTCACAGACCTTGGAGGGGGGATGAAAATTAGCTGTTATGAAAAAAAATCACATGGAAAAAATAATGGTGGTAAAATAGGCAGTGATTTGATTAATATGGCCATATTAGGAGATGAATACCTAAGATAGTACACCAGCCTATCTTCTTGAATAGGATGTGAGCACCCAGATTCTATAAGGAAGGGGCAGAAATGGGGTGCAAGGGAAACAGGTATAGCTAATCATCCCTGTTCAAGCCATGATGTGATTAGTCATTGTCTTGGTTCTGATTCTTTGAGGGCGCTCACCAGCCTTTACAACCATCATCACTGAACGAGTAGCTTGACTCCCATGATGTCATTGTTTCTGTATTGGTGGAACACTTCAGTCCCCATTTTAGGATAACTGCTATCATGGTGGGGTGGTCTGTCTAGAAGGCTCTGCTATTCCTTAATATCCAAGTGACTGAAAATGTAAGCCAGGAACTGGAAACCCCTGGACCATTCTCCAGGAGTCTGTAATAGGAGAGATACCCTAGTTACCCTTATTCTTCTGGCTTTGGTCTTGAAGGAGGATGAAGAAAGTTAGTTAAATTTAGGACTACTTAATCTGATATCCACAGTTTTTTAGACAGACAAGCCTTAAATCATTAACATTCCTACACCTACGTGCAGGGTTGAGCAGGTATCAGACTGGAAACTGGAAAACAGAGGAGACAGAAGCCAAATTAAGGCAGAAAATCTATGCTTTTATCTTGTTCTTCAGCTACTACTGGGCATCTGCAGGACCAAGTGGCCAGTCAATGTTTATATTGGGAGCAGCTGCTGTGTGCTCATTACACTTTAACAACAGTCTTTGTCTAATTTCTAATCAGCCACTGGTAGCCAGGTAGTTCTGGGTCAGGCTCAGATGGGCTGGGCTGGCTAATGTGGTCAGTTGGAAGACTTGCTTGGACTAGTAGTCATTGCAGTATGATCTTGGCTAGAACATGCCATCTTCCCCTCAGGCCTCTGTCATCCTCTGTAGTTATAGTTGGGTGCAGTTCCCAGAGAAAGATAGATTGCTTCAGTGTTTTTGCTAGGCCTTGGATCCCATTGGGGAAAAGCCAGTCTTGGGGATCAGTGAAAGGGCATGCTCTAAAATCAGGAAGGCATGGGAGATTGTGGTCTTCGATGCAACATATTGATACACCTCCTTCTTCTGTTGTCTGTCCAATTAGCACATTCAGTTCCCGTGTCTAAATGAGGAGCAGTTGGCTCATCACCTCCCTTTTCCAGAGCAGTGGAGTCCTTATCCATGTGGCCCCGCACTAGTCAGATGCACACACTAGAGAGCAGGGTCATGAGACGGTCACAGACACTGGCAGAAAGCTTACACTTCATACCCACGAAGGGCATCCAAGGAGTGTTAGATGCTGCTGGGCTAGAGTGCTCAAACTCCATACCTCCTAAAAGGCCTGTGCTGCCCTCCTGGGTGGACATTTGCCCCAGTTGCACAGAGTCCTGCCTGCCTTGCTTGGCAATGACAGAAAGTCCTGTGTGAGTAAGGGAAGACGGAGTTGTCAGCCAGCAAGTGTCTGCTCAATAGACATGGCCCCAGATAAGAAGCCCTCGTGCAGTTCTTGGAGGTGAGAGAGCTTTCGGCTTCAGAAATTCAATTTCCTCCATTCATGCAGGGAACTCGAGGCCTGGCAAGAATTGATAACTGTTTTGTTCACTTGCTCAGGGTCTCCTTAGCCTTGAGAATTTTGCCTTAACTGTTTCTTTCTCTAGAAAATCTTCTTCCAAATGTTATACTTAGCCAAACCCTCTGTGACCCATGGTACCTTGTAATAACAGCTCTCCTATTCTTTTCCTTTCATTTGTTCACCACATATGCACTGAATATTTCATCCGTGCCAGGCACTATTCAGACCCTGAATAAAGAACAAAGATGCAAGCAACAATTTTGCTCTCATGCAGCTTACATTTAAAAGAGAAAGGTGGTCAATGAATAATCCAAAAAATGTGTACTGTGTCAGATGCCGAAAAGGAAAGTGGGACTGGGTAAGAAACAGTGATAAGGCATGCACATGCATACACATGTGTAAATATATAGGGTATGTGTTAGGTATGTGAATATCCACATGCTTGTGTATATGTGTAGAGTGTGTGCATATGTGAAGTGTTCAGTGGGTATGTGCACATATGCATGTGTATGTGTGGAGTGTGTGTGTATGATATATATGGGGTATGTGCTGGGGATATAGTGTATGCACCCATTGAATATGAGCTGTCTATGTGTACATGTGCATATGTATGAGTGTGCTTGGCATGCTTACATATGTGGAGGATGTGTTGGCTGTGTGCACACTCACATGTATATGCATGTGGCGTATGTAGATGTGAATTATGTGTTGGAAGTATGGTGTATATGTACATGTGTTTATATTTGGTGTGTATACATATGTATGTGTACATGTGTGTGGGTATTGTGCATGCATATGTGGGTATATGCTGCGTATATGCATATATAAATGCATGTATATGCATATGGTACATGCATGTATGTGGGGTATGTGTTAGGTGAATGCACACACGTGTGTGGTAGATATACCTATGTGGATTCTGTGTGTGTGTGTATGTGTGTGTGTGTGTGTGTGTGTGTGTGTGCGCAGAGCTGCTCATGTCTGAGTGGCCCTCTAAATTAAGCAATTGGCCAGAGGAGCCTTCTCCATAAGTTGTATTCATGCAGGAACCTAAATTATTTGAGGAAGTGGGTTCAGGGGCTCTTTCAGGAGAGCTTCCTAGCATATGAAGCATCATTTACCTGTTAGAAGATTACTGAGTAAGCCAGTGGGAGTTTAATAAGGAGAGAGCTGGAAGGTCACAGGAACTGAGGCTGCAGGCATCCACTTGTGTTCTTGTAGACAGAGCAAGTAAGTTTTAGTTTTGCTGGAAGTGTGATAGAAAATGTGACCAGCAAAACAATGAGCCTTGAGGAGGACTATACCCTGTTTGTTAGAGCCTGCACACATATGACCTTCTATACAAAAGGGACTGTGAAGCTGTGATTGACTTAGGTGGTCCTCAAATCACCACAAGGATCTTTATGAGAGGGAAAAAGATACCAAGTCAGAGAGAGGATGGGCAACAGAAGTCAGAAAGATGTATGATCGCAAACTAAGGATTGCAGGTGGCCTCTGGTAGTTGAAGGAACAAGAGTAGCTTCCAGGAGGAACCAGACTTGTTGGTTCCTTCATCTCACCCTATAAGAACCAAGATTTCTGACCTCCTAAACTAGCAAGTGGACAGCATGTGCCCTGTGCAAAATCCCACCTCAGGAAGTCACTGGAAGGCTTTGAGGAGAATTATGATATGGCTTAAGTCCCTTTTTTCTAGAAGTCCCTGGCTAACTCTTGAATAAAGCAAATGAAGAAAATTGGGTAGAATACTTAGCAGTCAGGGGACTGTGGTGTCTGGTCTATGCAATGATGGAGAAGTGGGGATGGAGCCTGCCTATTATATGGTCTCCCTCAGAGCCAGCCTATAAGGTTGGTAATGATGCTGATGGAGAGAGAAAAGCATTGATGACCCCAGATTCCTAGCTCAAGGGCTTAAAATAGAAAAATGTCACTTTCCGAGAATGAGAAAGATTGGAAATTTGGGGGGTGTGTGTGTGTATGTGTGTGTGTGTGTGTGTGTGCGTGTCTGCATGTGTGTGTGTAGATATGTAGAAAGAATAGATCAAGGATCCAGTCTAACTTGGATGTGTTCTGTTTTGAGTATTGATAAACCATTAAAGTGGAATTGTTGCTCATGAGTTTGGAGCATATTGAACTTACAGGTGTAAAAACAAGAGTTAGCTGTATGATGAGAATGCCCAGAATCACACTGATTGAAGAGAACATAGACTGTTGATCCAGCATTCTGAATGAGTTGTCTTACTGCTAGTGGAGCAACCTTTTCTCTAGGGTTCAGGCTGGTGAGAAAACATCTAGGAATGTTGGTGGCTAGCTTCATGCCAAGTCTCTTAGTTCCCCATTGCCCTGTACTATGTGATAGTTGTGAGTGTCAACTTAACCAGGTTTATAATTGCAGAAGAAACAAGTCTCTGGGCTGGATTGTAAGGGATTATCTAGGGAGACCTGCACTCGTTGTGGGCAGTGCCATTCCATAGGCTGAAGTCTTGGACTGAGTTAAAAAAAAAAGCCAGACAAAGTTAACTGAGCACCAACATTCACCTCTCTCCTCTCTACTTCCTGACTATGGATACAATGTAACTGAATACTAGTACTCCTGCCACCATGCTTTGTCCACCATGGTGCACTGTACCCCTTGAAACTGTGAACCAAAACCAAACTCTGTTCTTTAAATTCCATTTGTTGTTGTTTGTTTGTTTTTTGGATTGGTTTGTTTTGTCACAACAATGAGGCGGAATCATATATACCTATTCTGAACACTACCAGGCCTAAACTGATGTTCTCTAACAGGAATCCATGACGAGAAGATGCAGTACTTTCTACAAGAGATAAACGTAAGCTCACACGTTTAAGCATAGGCTACAGTCATGTCAGTGTGTGCGCTGTGATACCCCTTGCCTGAGTGTACCCATGAAACTGCTCTAATGCGGTTAATCAGCTAAATAATGATTTTAAGAAAAGGGCAAATACTTGGTGACAGCAGAAGGAAGCACACAGTGCAGAGGACGCAGAGGCATCCTGGATTGATGCATGGGCTCCCGTTGACTGTTTCCACACCATAAATCTCTGTTGAAGAGCCTGGCTGTATCCAAAATGAGGGCCCAGAAACCCCAAACAAGAACACAATGGCTCACCAGGGAAGGCTTTAACCAACCTAAGTGCTGCTTCTCTTCCCTGAAGAAATCTCCTCCATCTGTGCTGGAGTCTTTATCTCTGCCTTCCTTGGAAAGGCAGACTTTATACTCTCCCACCCAGGAGTTTTGTGACCAACCTGAATTCAGCGAGATTCAATGATAAACTTCCCAAATGAAGAATCGATTGAGCTCTAACCCCACCCCCGCTCTCTGGGTAAATGAAGAAGCAGGTGCATATGTGCATGAGTAAATAGAAAGGAGAGTAGGTGTCTTGTAGAACCATTATCCGGAAGCCCTATTGCCAAGGCCTGGTCCTGTCTTTGGGCCCTCTTATGGTTTGGTTGCAAAATGTCTCTCCTAGACTCGTGTGTTTGAACACTTGGTCCCTGGGTAATGACACCATCTTGGGAGGTAATGGAGACTTTGGGAGGTGAAGCCTTGCTGAAGGAGGGTATCTGGGAGCAGGCTTTGGGGTTTTTATAGCTGTCTACTCTCTTCTTGGACTGTAGATGTAATGTGACCAACTGCCTCATTCTCCTTCCACTATGCTTTTTCCTGCCATGGTGGGCAACACCCTCACATGGAGAACGAAAATAACTCCCTCCTCCATTCAGTGCCTTCTTGTCAGATATTTAGGCAAAGCAACAAGAAAAATGCAGGCTCCCAAGAAATTCACCGGATATGCTTGGTAACTCGCCGCGGTAAATGGCTGGTGATTTTGTATGCAAGCTCTCTTCTAGGACACAATGATCACGCTGCTCTCGTCTTCCCACTGGACACATGGGTAGCTCCTGATGCTGATTCTGTGTGGTTAGCTGTACACAGACTGATAGTACGTGTACACAAGTAAGGTTTTATTTCCTGTTCTCACCTCTGTGCAGCAGCTTGGAGTATTCCAAGTGGCTCTGGTCCCCGTAATTTCGTCTTGGGCCCAGGATGAAGGGGACCACCACTTGTTTACCAGAAAGGCTCCTCATAGTGGATGTAAGTCGTACCTAAAAGGATCAGCAGAGGTATACGATGCTTCTCACAGGCTAAGATCAGAAGTGATGTCCTAGAACTTCCATCTAAATTCCATTGGTTGAAGCAGGCTGCACAGCCAAGGCCATTATTGTGGGAATAGAGAATGTACCTTTCCCACGAAGGCCGGGGGAAAGGAGGGAGAAGTTACAAATAATAAGCTAATCTCTACGGGGAGGAATGTGAATATTTAGTTTGAGATGGGAAGATTTTCAAGAAGATCGGTATCACATTTGCGTGTGGTATGTCTCAGGTGGATCATAGAGACAACACACTGTGTGGATTATCACACTGGCCACTCTCTGCTGCTTCTGCTTAAGCACCAGGCACAGGCTGGGTCTAGGATTCTAATTGTTCATTTTTCTTATCAGGTGTGTTCATCATGTTTCATTTCCTTTTCTTCCTGAGCACATGGAGGGCTTGTGATTGACTTCTAGTTGATGGAATGGGATGTGTTCATACCCCCGGCCTGGCTGATAAAATCATCCCACACTTGCTGCCTGAGGCTCTTGCCATCTTTCCATTTCCACTTTCTGAATGTCATCCTCATATAAGGTGACAATAAGGCTGAAAATTGAAGGTGGCAGCTGCCCACCAAGCTATGGGATGCTATAATTTATACGGGAGAGCAATTAGTGTTATCCTAATTAACACATATATAACATAGCATATAATAAAATTTTGGTGTGCATATGGGGGAGCAGCATATATGCACATGTGTGTTCAGGTACTGCATGTAGAGGCCATAGAAGGATGTTGGCTTCCCTACGCTCCAGCTTCTTTCCTTTAGACAGGGTCTCTCATTGAATCTAGAGCTGGGCCAGCAGCCAGAAAGCCACCACGATCATTCTGTGTCCATCCCCCAGAGTGTTGGGATGACAGGTGTAGTCAGCCATGCCCAACTCTTTACACAAGTGATGGGAATTTGAACTCAGGTGATTGTAATAAGTGCTCTTACTTACAAAACCAACTACCCTGTCTGTTTTTGTTTGTTTGTTTGTTTGTTTGTTTTCTCTTCCTTAATTTCATCACTAATAAAAGACTACTTTTTCTTATGCCTCCAGGGCCTCTATGCGGACATGGAGAAATGTGTCCACAGACTGAATATGTCTTCAGTTCTAAGAGGTTTCTCCTCTTCCTTCAGTGACATAGCTGGTGATGTTTAACTGTTATTGAAGCCTTTATTTTATGCCAGACACTTGATACATGTGGGTTCTATATACATTTTGAATCTAGAAGATCTCATAATGTTTGTGGTGGCCATTTCTCTGGGTGTAAATCTAAGGTCGGGGTAGACAAGTTAGTCTGTTGGCAGACTTTCTTCAGGCGGTGGGAAGTCTATAAACCAGTGGTAGTTCTCTGTAGTCTCTGATGGCCAAGCTGTCCACTAGAACCTAGATCTGGCCCATCTCTCCATCCCTCCAATCCGGAGGCACCCTGCCATTCTTCTCTTTTTAGATTCTCTTTGGATCTAGGCCTCTTTCAGCTAATTGCTCTGTTTTGAAACCTTGTCCTGCCTTCTGTTTGCCTCATTTGGGTCATGGAGCCCTGAGAGAGGTTGGGTTGGTCCACAGTAGTTTTCAAGAGGAATGCTAAAGTTTCTTTTGAGTCACATTTTGAGCTTCCTGTAAGCAGAGCTTCAGGAGAGAGCCTTAGGAGGAAACATTGGAGGTGTTCTCTTCCCCACCAGAGAGAACCTGTTGCTTGGCTCCTCGATAACTTCTGCCATGTGTGTCTACTGACTCCCATCTGGGAACAGTGTTTTTGTTCCAGGATGGGGAGGGGGACCTTGATCAACTTGAAGCCACCTGCGGCTTCAGGGAGGCTCAGATTTGTGTACTGTAATGGCAAAGGAAACAGCTGAGAGAGCATGGCTAGATTCATAACACTGAGGACTCCAGTCAGCAGTGCTTAGGATAGAATGTGCTGGAGTGAGTGGTGGGTAACAAACCAAGTACTTGTTACCAGGTCTGGATCTCCTCCTTGACCGTGTCATTCTTACAATTCCCTGGCCTACGTAGTGTAGTGTTTTAAAATGTTTAGTGCTGATGGAAAGCTCAGTCTAGCTTCATGTTCCTAAGCAGGTAAAGGTCTTGAGTCTGTTTCCCCAGTACCAAACCCTGAGACTTGGGATTTACATGGAAAATGATCCCAGGAAGATCCAAAAGAAGAGAAGTAAAAAGTCATGGGTAAAGAATAACAACCAAAAGGAATGTGTGACCCATTCCTTAGAACCTGAGACAATTATAGCTCATTGGATGGGGCAGTAAGCTGGATAGTCCAGCTACAGAGATACCAGTGAAAGGCAGTCAAGGAGAGGAAGCCATGGGACCAAAGACCTTTCCCATGTTGCTGCTGTCTGGAAGTGTTCTTGCAGCCCTAAGGGTGAATGAGAGATAATCAGTAGACATCCCTATTTATCTTCAGGGGCTCTCTTCTAAGGGCTATTCCAGGGTCTGAGTACTCTGCCATTGTTCCAAGTGTGGTTGCCTCAAATCTTAAAGGAGGCTTATCTCAAGGCAGCCTGCTTATCAGCCGTCTGTCCACATGTATGGAACCATGAGACGTTACCTTGGTGTGGGAAAGGTCAGATCACTAAAGACTATAGAAGGCTTTCAGGTCATTTTTAGTATATGGACTTCATCTTTAGCTACCTCCCTTTGTCCCTGGGCACACTGCTCTATTGACCCATTTGCTACCCATAGGCCTTTCGCTCAGGTGACCAAGCAAGCTCCAAACAACCTCAGTCTTTTCCTTAAACTCTTTGAAAATTCTCTTGTTTTTGAAGCATCTCCAAGTGGAACTTATTCTAATGCTTCTCCCATGAGCCTTTGTTACACAAATATAAAGTAGGTGTTTGCTTTTGTTCCTCCTGCTTCACTTTCTGGCACTCCCCATGCAGGCTTTTAACAAGGTTAGTTATAAATAGGAAAAGAAAGCCACTATGCCTCACAGGGCAGCCATGCTTTCCTTTTGGAGCTCCTGCCCTCCGGTGCCCGTGTTTTCAATAATGAATGTCACAGGGGGCCAGCGAGATGAATGAGGACTGAGAAGTGCAACCCATTACATGCTCAGCTCTGAGGAGTCAGCTGAGGGTGCTACCTCCAGATCCCATGCACGTGACAAAACAGGAGAAAGGACTTTCTCTGCTGTCCAGGTTGCGGGGTGTGTGTGTGTGTGTGTGTGTGTGTGTGTGTGTGTGTGTGTGTGTGTGTGTGTAATACTGGAGTCAGAGTCCAGGGACTTAAGCCTATTCTCACTGTTCTGGCTTTGGCAGTATTATGTGCTGTGAAACTAGTCACATACATAAAGCTTCTGGTTGCGTTTCCTCCTGTGCCAAGCAAAACCTTGTTCCTGCTGGTCTCTGTTACTCCACAGTTCTGTAGGTCTTCAGCAGAGCTAGGGAGATGGTCAAGTCAGTGAAGTGATTGACGTGCAAGTTTGAGGACCTGAGTTTGGATCTCCAGCACCTACATCACCCCAACTGTAACTGCAACTCTAGACAGGGAACATGACACATATAGACAGTAGTTCACTGGCCAGGCAGGCTAGCCAAATCTGTGAATGACAAGTTCAGTGAGAGATCCTGTTTCCAAAACTAAGACAGACAGATAGAGGAGATACCTGATGTCAGCCTCTGGCCTCCACATGCAGTCCCCTTGGCCAGCCTCAAACACCCATGCAGGCTGCTGATCTGTCAGTGGGTCCCCCCACCCTAACCTGCACCAATTGCCAAGAGATCACAGATAGACGGGAGATCCTGGGTTATCTTGTCATGACCTAGAAGCTGCTAGTCCTCTGGGAGTATTGAGAAAGAGAGGGAACCCACCAAAGGTCTGTAGGCTGGGCTCAAGGTTCTGGTAGGGGTTCCCATGTGGGTTGAAAGCTAAAGAACAGCATAGGAAGGGAGGAGTGTGTTGTGGGCAGTGCCCAATGAGCTCTTGGCTCCCTTGGGTTTTTCCAGTACTTCACCATCTTTGAACCTCCTTGTGGTGGTTGAAGTTCCATGTGTTATGATGGTTTAGCTCAAGGTCCTAGTGCTTCCATATTTCTGTTATTCACTATGGCGAATGCCATTCCAGACAAGCACATGCATAAAATCACGTTATATTTGGTGCATCTACTGGAATGATGGGAAATCTCCACTGCTAACGTGAGCTGATTTAGAATTGTCGAGGAAGCTTATCTTTGTTTTGTTTTTCTTTTTGGAGGGTGTTTTCAGAAAGGGTTTACTGAAGATGGAAGATCCACTCTGAATATGAACAACATCGTCCTCTGAGCTGGGTGCTCAGACAATAAAGAGGAAAACAGCATTAGCATCCATATCCCTTTGTTCTTGACACAGTGTGACCAGATGTTGTTGTCTTGCCTTCCCACCATAATGGACTGCACCCTGTAACCAAGAGCCAGAATAAACTTGCTGAGTTGCTTGGGTCAGGCATCTCAGCACAGCAATGAGCAAAGTGATACCATCAGTATGGCCTACAACTGCTTCGGTGGCTTCCTCCTCCCCCTCTTTCTCCTTTTCCTCTTCTCCATCTTCTCCGTCTTCTTTGTGTGGAGCTAAAGGTCAGCTAACATAGTCTTATTTGTGGTCTCATGAGCAGCAGATATCTGATTCTTGCTGATTCATCACTTTATATATGTTTAAGTTGACACTTCAGCCCTAAAAAATAATGATACTTTAAAAAGCATTAACAGTTCCACTGCAGTGGCAAGGTTCTAGTTGGGTGGTCAAACCTTTATCTGGGACACTAGGGACTCAAAGCCTTGGTAAGTGGTATTTGAGAGAGGCGGGTAAGGACTCATTGTAAGAGTTGAAAGCCCTCTGCTGGCCCTAGGAACCCTCCGCTCCCAGGAGTTATGCTTTTCTGGGATTTGTTTGCCTAATGACTTGGGTGACTAAGGGTGGCAGAGGTTTCTGTTTGTTGACCTCAGAGGGTATATCTTGAAAAGCATGGTGATTTTCCATATTAACTGAGTCTCTTGGAGAATCGGTCCCCAGGACAGGAGGACACCAGGGCAGACGTATGAGAGGTCCTGGTGGAGGAGAAGTAGGGTGGGGCCTCTAGCCAACTGTTTAGTGTTTGTCAGCCATGTGAGGAAGCTACTTTTAATGTCCCTCCAGCCCAAGCCAAGCCTTTGGCCACTCTCAAGCTTGTCAGGCCCTCGGCTTCTGGAAGAGACTCCCAAATCAGAATTGTGTGTCCTAACTGTTAACCTCTACCCAACCCGTAGAAACAGCAGGCATAAGAAAGAGGCGTGTACATGCGTGTGTAAGTAGGGAGACCGGAAGTCAACAACACACATCTTCCTCAATTAGAGGTCAAGGACTAGTGTCTTCCTCAATTGCTCTCTGCCTTATTTTATTTTACTTTTATTTTTTTGGAAACAGGGTCTCACATTGAACCTGGAGCTCACTTGTTCAGCTAAGCTGAGAACGGCTGGTCTGAAAATCCCAGGCATGCTCCTGTCACTGTCTCTAGAAAGCTGGGATTCTGGAATGATGGGGATGGGGCTGTCCCTAGCTTCATGTGCAAGCTTGGTACCCAAACTCAGGCCCTCACAATTGCATGGAGACATTGTTTTAAACCACTGAGGTTTGGGGCAAGAATAGTGAAATGATGTTGTAGGTTTAAGCATACAGTGCTGAGGAGAGCCGAAGGGCAGAACTAGAGAAGCTGATTTTTGCTTTTAATCATCAGCATTTTCCTCCTGGGGCAGGGTTGTAGAAAGACTAGCCTTCTTTAAGTAAACAACAAACAAACAAACAAACAACAACAACAACAAAAATGGTGCTTCTGAGAACTGCATTGCAGGAACAGTGTGCCCTAACACTCAGGAGTGCTGGTATTCTCCCAACCCTCCCCTCTGCCCCCTTAGCAAACCAACAAAAGGACTGTGAATGTGGCCTTGAAGCCACTAGAGAAGGGATCTTATGTCATTCAGAAGCCATAAGATGAGGTTCACTAGGGCAGCAGGGGCAGGAAGGGGGTTTTGGCCATGAATTCCCAAGCTTCAGACAGGCTTTGGGAAAGGTTAAGGTCATGGTATGTACCCTGTACCACTCAGGATCTCTCTGAGGTGACACCACTTCTCCATGGGGGTGAAGCATGTAGCATTTGTGAATCAGCTGTGCTCAGGATCCAACAGACCCAAACACCTTGTGCATCCAGACTCTTCACTTTTAAAGATGTTAAACAGAGCTCAGACTTTGGATTACCACCAACAGGAGAGTAGAAACAAGTCTGGAGAGAAGAATAGGATCTGGGGAGCCAGGGCCAGGGTTCCAAATGCAGCTGCCTGTAGTTCAGAGAGACCTTGAGATGGGGGTCGGCAATTCTCTCATTATTCGGGAACTTTGAGTCTTATTCTTAGAAATCCAGATAGTAACTGGGCTCTGTAGAAGTCATGTGCCCCTTAGGTTTGTAAAAAACGTCTTTGGCTGAATCAGGGCAAAAATTACAGGCAAATATGGGTGCAGGTGATTGCCATGACGGATCCATACTTTACAGGCAGCTGAGAGAGTCGGGGGATCCACATTAGCCTTCAGGGCAAGCTAACAAAGCTTTGGGCACACCCCTCTGCCATCACGGTATATGAAGACAGGAGGTACAGCATCCATCAGAACTAAGGTCACTTAGAATTACTGTTATTTTCAAGGCATCAAGCCTTGTAAACTCTCCACTAAACCAAGCCTCTCAGTAGTCCTTTTTATTTTTTCTGATTGAAAATAAAATGCAAACAGTTGAAGAAATAAATAAGATTAGAGGGTTTTTTCTAAAGGGCAGTGATGTCTTCCTCCAGGAACTCAAAAATATGGGTCATTTTAATAGGTCTCCTGGGCAGGTCAGGCGGCTACAGGAGAAGGCTAATCAAGGCTGCTGAGAAGGCAAGAGCCAAACTCTCACTCAAATCAACAAAGTGGAACAGAGCCAAACGTTAAGAAAACATCCATCCCATCAAACAAAAATAAATAAGAAGGAGGCATATATTGGCTGTTTATGTCGAACTTTAATTTAATTTCCGTCTTCTACTCTCTATATTTCTTGGTTTAGATTCTCAAGAGAGAACTGGGTTTCCCCAAAGCAGTCCAGGGTCTTTCCGAAGCAGGCAGAGCAGAATAGCACCGTGGGAGCCACAATTCTTGTGGGTGAGGAAGGGTCAGGATTTATGGGAGATCAGAATGAAGTAGACCCTCTGCAGTGTCCATGACGGGTATCCACATGATGAGAGCAGCTGATGTAAGACCCCGTGCATGTCGATAGATATAAGAAATCTAAGGCTAGGAGATGCCTCAGTAGATAAGAAACCTTGCTAGGCAACCATGGGAGCCCAGGTTCAGATCTTAACCACACATGTAAAAGCAGGGAACAGGCTAGGCATGTCTTTAACTGGAACGGTGCATCTGGGGGAAAAGGAAAACAGGAGGATTTGCTGAGCTTTGCTGGCTAGCCAGACAAACTGAAATCAATGGCAAGCTGTAAGTTCAGTGAGAGAGCTTGCTTAAAGATCTATGATGGAGCGCCTGCATGCGTACACATATGCCACTCAGGCATACAACACACACACACACACACACACACACACACACACACACAGCAGGGGAGGAGCTACATGGTTGTCACATTTAGCATAGAAAAGAGCTGAACTTTTTAGTGAAATATTTTGCACATATGTGATAATTATAACATACTTAGAACTAATGATTATTTATTATTTGTCTGGCATATTATTTATTATTCCTATTTAAGTAGGTATCTGTATTTCATCTGGTAACCCTACCCCAAGGTCATCCTAATTCATCAGAGCTGTTGTAGAAAAAGACTTGGGAAAATCCAATCCTGAGTCTAAACTGAAATCCTCCGTGTCCCAGGGCTGCTTGTGCTTGGGTTCTGCTTGAAGTGTGTGACCTGTTTGTGATTTCCTTAGAGGTGTCCAGGTGTGATGAGAGAGCGGAGCCCCTGCTCTGATTTTGGAGCTGCCACTTCAGGGACTGGGAGCTAGACCTACCAACTGGCTCTGTGGTCCTCTGTTTCCTGTCTAGAGGTGAGGTATGGCCTGATCTATTCCAGGGTCTTGGTGCGAGGGTCCTTGTTATCCCTGGTGGAAAACTTCCTTCCTTTTAAAGTTGAAATGGTGTTTTATTGTGTGTATATCCCACGTTGCGTTATCCTTTCATTCACTGGTGGATGCTGAGGTTGTTTCCATACCTCTGCTGTTGTGAATGATGTCCATCATACCTCTGATGAGCACAGGAGTGTGGGGACCTCTTTGAGATACTTTGCATGTATATATATGCTAAGTGAAATAAGCCAGACACAGAAAGATGGGCAATGTCTAATCTTACTTATCTGTAGAATTCAAACAGCTAGACTTATGGGAACAGAGAGTAGAGGGATAGGTATCAGGGGCTGGGGCGGCACGCACAGGGAGATGCTGGCAGATGGCACAGAATTTAAGTGACAGGGGATAAGAGTCCCAAACTCTACGGGACAGATGGTGCATATGGTTAACAGCGATACATACTTAAAGTGTGTGTTAAAAGGGTTAATTAGGCAATATTCCCTAGCAGAATAGAGCCGTATGGGGTGGTGTGTGTGTGTGTGTGTGTGTGTGTGTGTGTGTGTGTATGTTGGCTGCCTTCATCATAGCTTGGGTAGTTTCTGGGAGGGGCAGAGAATCCCGTAGCCCTTCGGTCTGAGAAACTGGGCATCTCAGAAATCCCAGTCTAGCTCTGATTGTTCCTCCAGAGAGTCTGTGGTGTTGAGCCTATGCTGAATGGCTGAAGAGGCTGGAGTGTGATGTCAGCAGCAGGGACAGATGGGAGGGTTAACACAAAAGAAGAGATGGCATCCATGAGCTTCATTTATTCCTGGGACTGCATTTTCAACCTGGGCCAGAAAGTGCCACCCACATGGAGAGCTAGCTCTCTGTAGCCCTTTCCCAAGACAGTACTTCCCATATCAGTCCTTTCTGGACACACCCTCAGAGACAGACAGGTGTGTTCAGCAGAGTTCCAGAGCTCTTAATCCAGTCATGTTGACTGCCAAAAGCAACCATTGCAAAGGGGATCTTAAATATTTCTTATACACACATATCATACAAACATGAACACACATATACAGACACTGTAAACCTATACCCACAGATACACACATGTACATGTACACACACACAGACCCATGCACTTATACAAGCATATACACATACATATACACATATACATATGTACCTACATGTACATACACAGACACACAGACACACAAACCTATACACATATACAACCATATACACACATATACACATACACACTTATACACACAGACCCATACATATATAAGCATATATATATACACACATATATATATACACACACACATATATACATACATACACACACATATACAGATATACACATGCATGTGGATATGCACAGGCTGATTATGTGAGGTCATGGGTCTGATAATTACTTTGGTTCTATTGATTTTTCCAAAGCAGACACATAAACATATCAAATTATCAAGTTATATACCTTAAAATACACAATTTTGAATACTAAAAATAAAATCTCTGTGAGAAGTAAGTTTGTTTGGTAAGAGTGCCTAGCAGACAGCAGCCACACAGCAGGCATCCAGGAGCACACAGCCCTCTCCGCCCTTCCTCATCCCACAGGCAGACACCACACTTAATCTCTCTTACCAAGCAGCTCTTGCTATTGATCACAAGGACAGGGCAACAGGCTGTCTGGGTACCGTCTCATCCAATGCCCATAGAATGGAGCGAGGGAATGGCTTCCATCCACATGTGACCAAGACACTGATGTGAAACGCATCGTCAAGTTGGCCTGAGACTGATACAGGGAAATGGAGCTCTGGAAGATCTTTTTCTTTCTTTATGTTTATGTATACTTGTCTGTGACGTGTGTGTGCCACATGTGTAGGGAGACTCGAGGAGACCAGAAGGGAGTGCTATGTACCCATGGCTGAAGTTACTGCCCTGTGAGCCTGCTGAGAATCCCAGATGATGATGATGGTGATGATAATGATGATGATGGTGATGATGATGATGATGGTGATGATGATGATGATTGATTGATGATGATTCTCCTCCTCCTCCTCCTTCTTCTTTTAAGAATTATTTATTTATTTTATGTATATGCATACACTGTAGCTCTCTTCAGACCCACCAGAAGGGGGCATCGGATCCCATTACAGATGGTTGTGAGCCACCATGTGGTTCTGGGATTGAACTCAGGACCTCTGGAAAAGCAGTCAGTGCTCTTAACTGCTGAGCCATCTCTCCAACCCCCAGAGCAAGTATTCTTAACTACTCTATTCCTGATGGAGCTTTTGAATGACAGAGCCACGATTTCAAGCTAGCACTGTGGGCCTCCCAAATTCATCTGGCCAATTTCCATTCCTGTGGCTCTACTTGTACTTTGAAAACACACGTTCCATTGCATGGCACATGGAACAGTGGAAGTGTCAAGTCCACCTTCTGCCCACCGATGTCCACCTCTGCACCTGCTCATTCGCTGATCATTCATGCTGTTGCAGACCTTCTCCTGGACACTTGAGGAGACACATGGAGTTCACTCTGATGAGGAATCCAGCAGCAAACAAGTAGATAGTCATAAGTGAGCAACGTGGCCTTGTACCAAGGCATGTGACATGGAGACTTAAGTCAGGGAGCAGAGGGCAGAAGGGAGTATTGTCATTCAAGGTGTCCCTGGAGGACTTTTCTGAGGAAGTGGCATGGGAGCCATGACCTTAACCAAGTATATAGTTTGACTTGTAGAGGGCTGGCAGGCACAAGGTCAAGCTAGGCTTAGTGATGGTTCAGCACACAGTATGAAGGGAGCTGTGCAAGAGGGCTGAGGCCAGGTGCAGGGAGGAGTTGTGTGTGTCAGGGTGTTAGTGCTCAGGGGTGGGGGACACAGCTTCCCCCACAGCTATTCTGTTTGTGATCTGGACTGCCCACCGCAGCTTCAGCAGAAAGGCCCCCCATCTCCAAGGCACAGAAGCCTGCAGAAAGAAACCAATCATGCCACTTATCGCCCTGGTTTGAAAAGTAATTGCAGACACATGTGTAAAGGGCAGGGCAATCTTTTCTGCCAATTACGCGCCCTGCTATTAGGCGATTAGAAGCTGGTACAGTCGTGGCGTGAGGGATTAGCTGTGTCTCTTCTGTGACCACCTCTGCATTTCTGCTGCTCCTGGGGGCATGCTGCTTTTTCTCCGGGGACCTGGCTCTGCTTGAACAGGTGTGTCCCTAAACAGGCTTGTCCTTTGTGTACAACAGTTTGAAAGGGACCTTCCAGAGACGTACAGCTGGAAAGTAAGGCTGCAGCATGACAACCTCATCTATTAGCAGCCCCTGGGAACATCCAGGGTCCCCAGGGTCTCCAAGGCTTGGCTCCTCCTACCAATGTGCTTTGTTTTATTCTTTTGGAAATGGGGGTGGGGGGGCTTACTCTGAGGTCCAAGCTGGCACGGCAATCACTCCTATAGCCTGGACTGGCCTGGAATGCATGGAAATCCTCCTGGCTCAGTCTTCCAAGGGATGGGATGACAGGAGTGGGCGGGCCACCATGCACAGCTGTTCTGGACTCTCATGCACAGAATCCCCTTCCATTTGATTTGTTCACAAGCTTGTTCACCTGGCCATCTATGAATTTTTTCCTCACTGATTTATGGGCCTTTTACCCCTAAGCCTGTATTTAAGTGAGCTCTGGCTTTCTGTCTGGCACAGAGCTGCTTTCCCAAGTTAACTGTGGAGCCCAGTGGTTAGAGGCTTTGAGCCCTAACAGCCCTGAAGTCAGATGCCGGCTCAACCACTCCAGCTGTCTTTACACTGTCAGTTTTTTGTCACTTCAAGCCAGGGGCAGTGTGGGGTGCTCCATTCCCTCCCTGGTTCCTTCATTTAACCTCCTCTCTATCCTGGTGGAAGGGACCCTGCCACCTGGCATCCCAGCCACTGTCTGTGGCTTGGCCAAACTCAACCGTGGTTGGAGGAATTGTTTGACTGGAAGAACAAAGCCAAGGGTAGAGGAGTTCTGCAAAGTGTGGCATGGGAGTGAGGGTCAGGGCTGTGAACAAAGCTATCAGGCTGTTGGAAAGGAAGAATGTACTGACATGAAAGAGTGGGCTTTTCAGGGTCAGCGAGTTGGCTTATCAGGTAAAGTTGCTCAGCATCAAGCCTGATGACCTGGCTTCAGTTTCCCAGAACCCCCATGGGAGAAGCAAAAGATTGCATTCTGTCAATTGTCCTATGACTTCCACATGTGCACTGTGGCACTCATGTGCTTCCCCCAATAAACAAACAAACAAACAAACAAACAAATAGAGTGGGTTTTCCAAACTGTATGCAAAAGATTATGTGGCTGTATATAACTGACTAAGCCATCCCAGATCATGCCCTTGCTTGTGACCTTCATCTTGGGAGCTCTGTGTCCTGTGTCATCCACAAATGGAGCTGTGCAGACTTCACGCTGTGGGGAGAAGTCAATGAGAGATGCCTGGTGGAAAATGCTCAAAAATTCCTTCCCTCTTCTCCACACACCCTCTTCTGCTTCCCTCTCTGAGGCTGGCTGCTGCCACTGTCTCATCCTGTCTCCTGGTACTCATGTTTCTTACTGTCCACTGCCACCCAGATGTAAATGTCTTGAGAGCTGGTGTCTGTGTCTGTTTGGTTCCTTACTGTATTTGCAGCACTGCTTCCAGGTAGTACTTGGCACATGGAGGACACAGTCAGTTGTTCTTAAGGATCAATAGGTTGAATGAATGAACACAGATGTAAATAAGCCAAGTATTAACCTATGGGGTTTGGTTATGCTTTAATCAGCTTTAAGTGGTCTTCAGCTCTCTGCCCACGTTCTCAAGTGTTGTGGGACAGGAATGGTGTGTTGTGGCATTATGAAGACACATTTTCTGAGGGTGGGAGGACTGGCTCCTGAATGGCATTAAGTAAGTGTCCAATGTGTGGTTATTTACTATTGCAGTTGTTTTTTCCTGTTGCTGTGATAAAATACTCGAACCAAAAACAACGTAGAGGTTTATTTGACTAACACTTTAAGGCTCAGCCCATCACTAAGGGAAGTCAGGGCAGGAATTTAAGCAGGAACTGAAGCAGAAACCATGGAAGGATGCTGGTTACTGCCTCCTTCAGTGACTTATATTCAGCTACCTTTCTTATACAGCCCAAGCCTACCTACTTAGGGAATGGTACCACCTATAGTAGGCTGAGCTCTCCCACATCAACCATTGATCAATACTATTCCTCATTCACCTAGACACAGGACAATGAGATCAAGACAATTCATAATCAATGTTCCCTCTTTTCAAGTGACTCTGGGTTGTATCAAGTTTCCAATCAAAACTGACTGGGACACCAATCAATTGTATCAATTTTGTTATTTAGGGTGCACCCCTCCTCCATGGGTCCTAGGTATTTACCTGGGCTTTGTGACCATGTTAAGAAACTGACCATGAGTGATAAGACATAGTGACAGGGAATCCCCCACCTTGTGCATGTGGATTTTGGAGTCTCCCTATTTTGAGGGAACCAAAGCCACATAGTCAAAGCAAAGGCCCCTGGCTCTCTAGCAGTGGCTCTCTGGAATCTGCTAGAATTTGGTCATCTCTGAAAGGTCACGTACCTACCTTAAAATCATTAGAAATGGCTGGGATGAAGAGATTCAGAAACTTGAATCCATTTGGCTTTCTCACAAATGGTGTGCCGATCCAGTGCCAACACTGAGGGGCAAAATCCCAATCCTTGGCAACTCCAATCTTCTACTATTCTATGACTCTTCTTACATTACTGGGGGATGTTAGCCTTGAGTTTTCCCTGATGCAGGGAACAGGGTTTGGCAGGGTCTGAGAAATGGCTTCCATCCATCTATAACTATTCCAGGGATTCTCAACCTGTGGGTCATGACCTCTTTGGGTGGTCAAATGGCCCTTTCATGGGGGTCACTTAAGACCATTGGAAAGCACATATATTTACATTGTGATTCATAACAGTACCAAAATTATAGTTATGTAGTATCAGTGAAAATAATTTTATGGTTGGGGACCACCACAATATGAGGAACAGTAGTAAAGGGTCACAGCACTAGGAAAGTTGAGAGCCATTGATCTACTCTATTTTCCATTCTTAATAAGATCTATGTGTCTCCTCTAATCCCTTATCCTATACCTGACAGCTGTGGTTCTATAGACTGTAGCTTTGTTATCATTGACTTAATAGCTAATATCCATACATAAGCAAATAGATACCACATTTCTCTCTCTGGGTCTGTGATCCCTCACTCAGAATATTGTTTTCTAATTCCATCCAATTGCCTGTGAATTTCATGATTTCATTTTTTTTATTTCATTTTTTTAATGGCTGAGTAATGCTCCATTGTGTGAATGTACCTTATATTTTATCACACACATATGTGTGTGTGTGTGTGTGTGTGTGTGTGTGTATGATCTGTTGAAGAATATTTGGGTTGTTTCAACTTCTAGCTAGTATGAAGAAGAGCAGCAATAAACATGGTTGAGAAGTATCTCTGTAGTAGGATAATGGCCGACAATAGTATAGGTGGGTTTTGAAGTAGATCAACTCTTGTCTTCTGGAGATACTGCCGTACTGATTTCTATGGTGGTTGTTACAAGTTTACATTCCCACGAGCAATGGATCACTGTTCCCCTCAATTCCACATTCTGGTCAGCATGAACTGTCACTTGTTTTATTGACCTGTGATATTCTGACAGGTGTAAGATGGAATCTCAAAGTCGTTTTGATTTGTATTTCCCTGGTGGCTAAGAAATGTTGCACATCTCTTTAAGTGTTTAACTTAAACTCACAAGCATTTGAGTTTCTTCTCTTGAGATTTCTTGGTTTAGATCTGTACACCAGTTTTAATTGGGTCCTTTGTTTTCTTGATACGTGGTGTTTGAATTCTTTATATATTTTAGATATTAGATCTCTATCAGATGTACAGTATATTTTAGATATTAGGCCTCTATCAGATGTAAAATCTTCCCATTCTGTAGGCTGCCACTTTGTCCAAATGATGGTGTTCTTTGACATACAATAGTTCTGTTTCGTGTTGGGTGAGGTCCCGTTTATTAAGATCTTAGTGCCTGGGCTAATGTTGTCCTGCTCAGGATATCTTCTGCTCTATCAATGAGCTCAAAACTATTCACCATTTTCTCTTCTATCAAGTTCAGTATATCTGGTTTCATGTTGAGGTCATTGAAACATTTGGAGTTGAGTTTGGTTCAGAATTGTAAATAAAAATCTATCTGTATTCTTCTACATGCAGCTGTCCAGTTTGACTGGCATCATTTGTTGTGGATGCTGTCTTTTTCCCCCTTAGTGTATATGTCTGGCTTCTTTATCAAAAATCAGGTGTCTATAGGTGTGTGGATTTTTGCCTGAGTCTTCAATTTGGTTCCACAATTGGTTTCTAGAAAGTGTTTAATTTCTGCCTTGACCTATTTTTCATTCAGTGGAGAGCTGTTCAGTCTGCATGAGTTTATAAGCTTTCTGTTATTTCTCTTGTTGGTATCCAGTTTTAATCTGTGGTGGTCAGATAAGATGCAAGGTATTATTTAAATTTTCCTGTAACTTTTGAGACTTATTTTACATCCAAATGCATGATCAATCTTGGAGAAAGCCCCATAAGGTATATTCTTTTGTGTTTGGATGAAATGTTCTGTAAGTATGTGTTAGGACCATTTGGTTTAAAACATAGGTTAGCTGCAACATTTCTCTTTCTAGTTTTTGTCTAGATTACCTGTCTACTAGTCTCCCACTATAAATGAGTGAGGGTCAATATGTGATTTAAGATATAACAGTGTCTCTTTTACAGACTTGATCACCCTTGTGTTTGGTGCTTTCAGAATTGCAATGTCTTCTTGGTGGACTTTTCCTTTGATGAGTACATAGTGTTTCCCCCTACTCTCTTCTGATTAGGTTTTGATTAAAGTCTAGTTTGTCAGATACTGAAATGCCTACACCACCTTGTATCTTAGGTCTGTTTGCTTGGAATATCTGTTTCTATCCTTTTACCTTGAGGTGATGTTTATCCTTGATGGTAAGGTATGTTCTTGGGTAAATCAAAAAGATGATGGGCTTGCTGTGGTAGAATTGTTGGACTCTAGTAGAGACATACTGTCCTGGTTGTTATTGATTGTGTTTTCATGCTGGGATCTAGACATCTGGGTTTGGAAATATTATAATTCTAGGTGCTGATATCTGATCTTTTCTTGCTCCTCGGTTTCTCTTGCCATCTCTAGTTCTTAGGTGCAGTGTGGTGTCTGTATGGTGCCTAGTAGGAAATTCTTCTGGGATTATGATAGGTGTGGCTACTCCTATCAGGATTCTGGGTGAAATGTTTTTCTAGGTACTGGGAGCTGACACTAAGGAATAAGGATTGGCTAAGTGGTGCTGAGGGCATCCATAGGAGGGAGAAAAGTTGAGTGTTCCATCAGGATCTACTTAGCTCCCTGGTAATGAGGGCAGAAAGTGAGGAGAGCTGCAGAAGGCTGTCTGCTACGGAGCTGGGGATGAGATTGGGGGACTGGGCTTTGAGTGGAGGGAGAGGTGAAGATCTGCAGTTAGCCTATCTGTTTCACTGGTAAAGTACCCTGTGGGTTTTTAGGGAATGGCTGCTGGAACTGGAGCCTGAGATAAAGCAAAGAGAGTGGGGAAGGAAGATTGGAGGGGTAGTATCTGTATGATCCACTGGTGATGGGAGTAGAGAGAAACAGGAGCCCACAGAAGGTAGTCTGTTACAGAGCCAGCTGTGGGACTAGGGCTTGGTTTTGGAGGAGCTGAGAGAGAAGTCAAGATCTGCAGTTAGCCTCTGTGCCTCCCTAGCTGGAGCCTTTTTTTTTGAATTCTGAGAGAGGGTGTTACTAAGTGGCTTTGAGTTTAAGATTCCCCTGCTGTAATCTCCATGGCTACAGGCTTGTACTATCAGGCCTGGTTGAAATAATTAAATAATAATAATAAAATCAAATATGACAACATTTTAAATAAAAACAATAAACCAGTAAATTTAAAGACAAAACAATTAGGCTCTTGATTAGTTCTTGGGCAACAGTCCTTATTATTTCTCCAGTTATTCCCACCATGTGGTACAGTTCTTGGCAGGTGGCCAGTACTCAACAGTGATGAGCTAAGTCGCTTGCCTGGCCTGGCTCTGGTGAATGTTGGAGTGGAAACTGACTCCTAAGGGAGTCAGAGCAGGGGAAGCCAGGTTTCCAGGGGAGGTATGGTTTTCATGGCCGCACAAAAAGGCTGAGGAGGCAGCCCAGCATCCAGGGGCTCAAACCTGTAAGCTAATACCATAGGTCCCTTCACCCAGAGAAGGTTGGCTGGTTACAGTTGTCAGTGGAGGGACGTCAGTGTGTTTCCTACAGAGCTGGCAAGGATCCTAGGAGGGAAGCCTGTGTATGAAGGGTTTGGGTAAATGCCTTATGCTTAATGAATGTTCCAGCTCTCCTAACTGTTTTTGATGTGTGAATTTATTTACTAATGCACAGACATTACATGGGAGTCCTGTGATCTCCGAGATAAGGGTGTGGGAGAAAATTGGAACTTGTTTCTTGATTCAGAGGGCTCCAGGGGGACACCTCTAAATGAATAGCTTGTGCTCAGTGTACTTCTGAGAGGATCTAGAGGGGAAGGGGATGATGGGTGAGCTTCTAAATGGTGATCTGTGGCCACCAAGTGGACTTACATGTGGGAGAGGGGAAGGGGAGACCTGGAAGGAAGCAGGAGGTGAAGGGTACTGAAGATGACGCAATCTCCCAGGAGATGGAGAGATCCCAGAAGGCTCTGTGTGGCTGGAGCTTGAGCCTTCACTGAGGGAAAGTGAAACTGTCCTCCCCCTTAGTGTTTCCTGCCAAAATAGAGACTTGGATTGGAATATTAGGGCCTCAAGCTGTGATTGAAAGGTGTGTGTGCATGTGCATGTGCGTGTGCGTGTGCGTGTGCGTGTGTGTGTGTGTGTGTGTGTGCAGGTGGAGGCTAGAGGTTGGTACTGGGTGTCTTGCAATACTGTTCTCAACCTTATTATGTGAGACAGGGGTCAGAGGTCACTGATTTGGCTGTTCTGGTTGACCAGAGAACTCCAGGGAGCAGCCTGTCTCTCCCCAATACCAGTGATATGCTATACTCATGCACTACAATGCTCAGCTTTTCTATGGGTACTGGGGACTTGAACTGGGGTCCTTGTGTTTGCACTTTACTGACTGAAGACTCTTCTCTGCTGCCTTCCCCTCCACCATGGAAAGACCTTACTGATACTAGGGAATTCAGGGACTAATTTCTTCTTATTTACTTCTGAAAGAGGTAATGCCCGAGTCAAGACAGACACTGAGCACTTACTGGTTGAATTAAAAATTACCCTGGTGGTAGTATAGAAAGCCAGACCAGGGAACTGGATTTTGGCATTCTGTAAGTCAATTACTTTGATTCTGGAAAATCTCTGCTTTTAATTATAACTAGATTCCTGTTATCAAATACAATTTTTGAATGAATGAATGAATGAATGAATGAATGAATGAATGAATATCTTTCTTTGTTAAGAGAGGATGACTTAGGGGCCTGCAGGCTATTTATTCAGAATAAGAGAGTTAGGGAAGTCCCAGAAAATGTAACCATTTAAACTCCCACATAATAAGAATGGGGCCAAAAACATCTTCTAGGAATATGCTGAGTCCTGCCTGTCACTCACGGGGCTCTATGACAAGCTATGAGAAGTCTTTGTCTTCAGTCATGACACTGTGGTCTCCAGAGTCCCTTGGGGACCAACAACAAATCAATAGATTCATTACATGTACAAGAACCTGGCACTCTGAAGAGGTTTGAGATGAATTCCTGACCTGTCAAGGCAGGGAAAGTCACAGTGAAAACACCCCCACCCTGCCTTGCTCGTCCCTGTCCCTGCTTGCCCCATCCTCTCAATTCACCTTGGGAAAAGGTACCCTCAGCTTATCCAGGGCCTGTCCCACAGTCCATTAGAGCCTGTGCTCAGCGGGGTCTTGCAGGACCTGGTATTAGCCATTAAAATGTACACACACTTATTTCTGGCCAGATCTTTTTTTTTTTTTTTTTTTTTTTTTTCTGGCTGGGCGGTTTCTTGGCAGATCCTGGCCATTTATTTCTTAAACTGTATTTATTTCTTAAACTGTTATTTCTTAAGCCCATTTATTTCTTAAATGGCAAAGTCCTGCATGCTCATGAACCACAGAACAGTGAACACTAGCAGAAAGATCTCAGCATCAGGTGAGGGAAGCACCAGTGAAAAGAAGCCACAACAAGGACCTTGTGGTAGAGGATGAAAGGGTCCGTGAAGAATAGGCACAGGAGGTGGGGTGGGGAAGGAGGAGCCTACCCTGTGTTAGCTGACAAAAGAAAGACCTTTCTCTGCAGAGATGACCTAGAGATGGGCCCAAGGGTCAAAGACATGGGCTGGGGGAGGAGTCTACTAGTTGGAGAGACTGGCATGTGCAGAGACCCACCAATAGGGAAGAGCTTGGCTTGTTTGATGACTTGCTGACTGAAAATGGAGTATGGCCAGCAAAGGGTAGAGGGAAAATGAAGGAAATTGAGGAAGGAGATAGGAGGTAGCTTTACAAGATCCACAGGCTGGGGCAATCTCTCGTTTCCCATTATGCACTGTGCGAGAAGTTCATGTCCTCCTTAATTAGGACATGCTTCGTTCTGTAGAGTCAGGAGCAGCATAGAGATTGGGTATTGTCCTGTAGAGTGTTAGGAGGGAATGTGTGTGTGTGTGTGTGTGTGTGTGTGTGTGTGTGTGTGTGTGTAACAGAGAGAGGTAAGGGATGTGTCTGATTGAGTTTAGAGCTTGCCATTTCTTTAGGCTGGCTGGCCAGCAAATTTCTGGGATTCCCTAACCCAAGCACTGGAATTACAACTGCACATACTGCCATTCCTTTTTGGAGCAGGGATCTGAACTCGGGTCCTCATGCTTATGAGGCTAGCACTTTACCCACTGAACCATCCCTCCAGCATAGGAATCCTTCAGTAAGAACAGTTTAAGAAACACTACCAGGCAGCCGGCCGCCTAGAGACCAAAGGTGTAGAGTTCGGTAGTCCTTCAGCAGGGACAAGCAAAGATCATCTCTTTCCTAGCTACTGAATGTCTGCTGTGTGCCAGGCCATATCCAGACAGCAGCAGACACTGTCTTTGACCTAACGGAAGTTATATGTAAACCATTTCAAACGTAAGAAACGAAAGTGCCTCGAGCTTGCCTCTTCTTCGTGCTCCCTCAGTTAAATCCTGGCAGCTGCCACACATTCAGAATCATTAAAACGTACTTTTCTGTGCTTAACTTGCTTCCGCAGATTAACTTTCCCCCACTCATTACAGTGGCCCTGACCTTGGTCTATTCGTAAAAGACGGCAGACACCATTAGCCGAGTGGGTTTCCTTCTGTGGGAACAGCAGCTTATCTACAGAGGCATTGGCAGATTTGGATTACATTGCAAATGAATGCATAGGCTGCAAATGTTCAGGGATCCGCACTGCATTGTAAATAAATTTTCCCTAGTAATTGTAGAGTGATGGCCTTACAATCCTGCTAGGGGAGGGAAACTGCCCGGGAACAAGCCGCAGCTTTTCTACACCGTTCAAAGCAGAACCAGGAGATTTGCCTCAGAGCAGCCAGGGAGCCAGGATTAGCTGGGTGAAAGGAGAGGGCCACTGGGTACCTTGACACATTGTTAAGGACTTGGATTTGTGATTATTAAGAACATTAATTACAGGATATGCTCATGTAAATGTCTATGCCAAAAAAAAGTGAGTTCGTTTTTCAGCCTTACCCTGAGCAGAGTACAGTCCAAAGAACGGTGTGTGGATTAGTTATTTTTATACAGTTCTGATTAAAAAACAAAAACGAGAAATCTTGGCAGGAACAAGTTTAAGGAAGAAGGGATCCTTTGTGCCCGAGGTTTCGGAGGAGAGGATTGATTCCTTGTACCATGGCAGCTTGGGTGACTCTGCCCCTAGTGGTGGGAGCTTGTCTTGCAGCTTGTTCCCTTAAAGATCAGGAAGCAGGACATTCAGGGGGACCACTGGGTTTGGCTGTAACCTGAAAAGAAAGGCTCAGTGCCAGTGATCCACCTACACCAGCTATACCTCTTACCCCAAAGGCTCCACAACCTTCCACAACAAAGCCATCAGCTAAGAACCAAGTATCCAAACACAGAAGTCTGCGTGGGGGACAGTCCACATTCAAACTATAGCAAATTCATCTACACATCAGTGTTTCCTATCTGAATAACAAAAAGCCACAGCTCTCTGTCTGCCTCCTTGTGCTAAGCATTGCTTTGTACATTTGCATGGTTGACCGGGACTTGGTGGATCTGAGCTGATTCACCCACTGTGATTGGCAGTGCGTATCTAGGCTGAGCTGGGGCTGGCTTAGCTTCACAGGTTTCTCATCGTGTTAGAGCAGCCAATCGCCAGGGAACAAGTGCAGTTTTCATGCAGATAGCAGATGTGTAGACAGTGTGCTGGCTACTTTCAGTTGTTAACTTAATACAGCCTAAGCCACCTAAGAGGACTCTCGGTGAGGGATTGTCTACATCAGGTTGGCCCGTGGTTATGTCTGCCAGGGATTGTCTTAATTGTCTTAACTGATGTGGGATGACCCAGCCTGAAAGTGAGCACCATTCCTAGGATTGGGGCTGAGCAGGTAGCTAAGCACTGGGTATGCGCACTAGGCATGCGTTGCTCTTGGCCGTGGGTGTCTTGTGACTAGCTTTTCAGGATCTCTGTTGTCTTGATTTGATGGACAGTAACCTGGAGCTGAAACAATCTCCTTCTTCTTTATGTTGCTTTTTCTCAGGGTGTTTTATCAGTGACAGATTTCCTGCAGCCCAGGAACTGCCTGCCCTCTTCTACTGCATGCATTGCATTGTCCCGGACAACCTGCCCACAGGCACAGCGATAGAATCACAGACACGGAAGTTCACTGGTCATTCCACCTGGGATAAGGCAGGATTCGGTGCAGGGACCGGTGAGGACCAGGCTCAGCCGCTCTACTGTGTTAGGGAGATCTACTCCTGCATAAGCTTATGCTGTGTGCCAGACATTGTGCTGGGACTCAGGGGAGGCTGCCAGGCCATCCTCCGGTCCCAGTAAGGATCCTGAGACAAAGAGTTCATGCTGTTTTTGTCTTCTAAACAGTCAACACAAGGGCCTTCAACAAAGTCTGTCCTGGCTTCAATCAGGTGTAAAAAGTGATGTAAAATGGGAGTGAGAAATTGAACTCCTCCTTTGAGTGGCTTGAACGATGCCTCCCCTGGCAACGGGATTGAGGCTGACATTTAATCAGGACCCCCCAATAGCTCAGCCTCTTTTGTTGTCGTCTGATGGTCACTAGCCCTTTCTTCAAATGTTCCCTCTCCCTGTTTCCCCTTTGTTCTAGCTCAGGGGTTCCCCTTCAGGAGACCAGATGTGTCAGGCTAGGGGTAGTACTGTGGGGACCTTCAGGACAGAATGATAAGTCTTGTTTCAAGGCATACCTGCTAAGTAGATAAATAATAACACACTCATACACAGACACACATGCACACATGCACATGGCTGCCCCACAGGGACTGTAATTTTATGGGTCACGTAGTTGGGACCGTGAGGATTCAACTTCACGTTCCTTTAGAAACTATTTTATTTATTTTTCAGTCAATATTTACAAAAAGGCTGACTCCTAATAAGTGGAATACCAGGATAAAGCCTGACAATGGCAGGGGACCTGATGGTGATCTCTAGCCTTTCAATGGCACTAAGCTCCTCCTGTCCCTCACCATACTCCTGTCCCCATCCCCACTCCCCACCCCCATCCCCAACTCCAACCCCCCCTGTGACTCGTGCTTCTTTAAGACTCACAAGCCTCCTGTAGCACCTTGGGATGGGGTTATAGCTTCCCTCTCAGAATCAGTTTCCTAAGCACACGAACCTTACCACATCGCCACTCTCCCTGCTGTCTACCTCAGTTGTTCTCAACCCGTGGAGCCAATGACCCCTTCCCGGGGGTCAACCAAGACCATCCGAAAACACAGATAGTTTTACGTTTTGACTCATAACGACAGCAGCATTGCAGTTATAAAGTAGCAATGAAATAATCTCCGTGTTGAGGATCGCCACAAGATGAGAAACTGTATTAAGGGGTCCCAGCATGAGGAAGATTTGGCCTAGCTCCATGACTAGTCTTCAGTGGACTCTTCCTGAGCAGTTTGCAGTGACCCAATGCTTAACGGTGAGCTATGCACAACTCTCTAGAGCAGTGGTTCTTGCATATGCTTTCTGTGTGGTAAAATACAGAATGTAGACCCTCCTCCCCAAAGTTTCCAAACTAGGTGGGGGAAAGACATCTGAAATTTGCCTTTCTGGTACGACTGACTCCAGTCCATGTCCATGCTCCGAGAGCCACTGTGTTGCTGAACTGATCTGTTTTGGTTCTAGGTGTAGATGCAACCCTAGCCACCAATTTGAGTTAAGAGAGACACCTAGAGGGTCCAGTCAAGGGTTAAGGTTGGTGTCTAAATGGCACCGTGGTAAGGAGGGAAGGAGACCCACAAACACAGGCCCATTTAGCTGAGAAAACCCAATATCCTGCATTAGTCACTTGTTGCTGTGATAAAATACTATGTCCAAAAGCATCTTATGGGAGAGAGTTTATTTGAGCTTATGGCTCCATAGAGACAAGAGTCCTTCATGCTGGGGAGGTACAGGAGCAGGGAGCAGAAAGCTGAGCCATGCATGCAGAGTGAACTGGGGGTGAGTGGTGTATGTATGCACAGGGACCTGCAAACTCTCAAAGCCTTGTGTAGGAGTTTGTAACTTCTCAAAACACCATGGCCTACTGAAGACCAAGTGTTCAAATGCCTGTGGGGGACATTTCTCACCCAAACTACCACACACCCCAGCTCATACCCATTGCTGTGTGCCAATATTGGTTCTATTAAACATGAACCAATCAGGAGCACATTCCTGTCTTATCCCTCTGTGCGGCTCTTCCCCTGCTGAGGAGAGTCAAGAGGAGGCTTTACTCCAAGTGTCCTCCACAGGTCTTCAGACACCTACATGCTCACTCTAGATCCAGCGAGCTTGCCTACAAACACTGTTTCAAGGCTTAGGAGAGATCAAAGGGAAAGTGTGTGTAGTGTTTATTACTTTCAACTTTACATAAGCTACAGTCAGGAAGAGGGAGTCTCAATCGAGGAATTGCCTCCATCACATTGGTGTGTGGTCAAGTTCTGTGAGGCTTTTTTTTTTTTTGATTGCTAATTGATACAGGATGGCCCATTCTATTGTGAGCAGCACCTCCTTGATCTGATTGGTCAGTATTATATAAGAAAGCTAGCTCAACAGGAGCCATTAAGAGAATGAGCGAAAGCCATGGTTTCTGTACTCCATTGTCTCTGCTTCAGTCCCTACCTCTAGGTTTCTGCATAGTGTGTGGTCAGGACAGGAGTTCCTGTCCTGGCTCCCTTCAACCATGGACTGTAACTGGTGAGATGAAATAGACCTTTTCACCATCACGACGCAGAAAACAAAAACAAAAACAAAAAACAAAACAAAACAAATAAACACACAAACAAGAACCTCATTAGCTACCTTTCATGTCCTATCATCAAATACCTTCTGGAAAGCAGTAACTTGAGAGAGGAGAGGTTTATTTTGTCTCAGGTTCATTTTTGAGGGCAGATGTAGCCACAGGTGATCTGTGGTGGTGGAAGCAAATGGCAACCACTTGCTCATCTTAGTGGAATAAACAACAACAATATCGTTGTCATCATCTTTGTCATCATCATCATCATCAACAACAACAACAAAGAAAAACCTCCCCAAAAAATAGAGGTGGGGCAGGAAGTGTTAGCCTGTTTATCAAACTCAGGGCCTGAGTCCACCAGAGATGCACTTCATCCAGCTAGGGATCACATTCTAAGAGTTCTATAATCTTTGGAAGCAGCACTAGCATCTGGGGACCATGTGTTTAAACAGGCGATCTTGTGGGAGTGGAGAGTCCATCTCTCCCTCATCTATGCCTTAAGAGAGAGCAAACTGAAGCAGATAGGGCCTCTTGAGACTTGGACTTAGCTGGCCCGCCATTGTTTCATGTTCCTTACAAGTCCCATGGCATAGCCAAGTTCAAAGCAAAGCAAGAAATGCTGGTTGGAGTGAGGAATTGAGTGTCACAGAGGGCTAGAACAGGATTCTGGCTTAGGAAAAGAGACCTGAAGGATCGTGTGCTATCTTAGGATGACAGTATGGTTAGCACTAAGACTCGTTGGCTAGTGTATAGCATAGACTTCCTTCCATTCTGCCCAAGTATGTCAATTATATCCCAAGGCCTCCAGTCACTCTGAGAGCTGTCTCTTCTCATGGAAGTGCCTATTTATTTTGCCATTGTTCTGTTACAAACAACAGCCCAGGCAAAACTTGAAAAATGTATCTTGGTTATACTATACACCTATTGCTATCACACATACACATGTGCAAATGCATACACATATCCCATGGGCCTGTGCACATACACACAAGCATGTACACATCCATAGCCATTTCGTCACTATGGAATGTATTCAGCCGCATCATCTAAGCAGAGGAAATAGTCCCAACCCCTGGCACCCACAGGAGGCAGATGCCAGCTGTTGGATGATCTGTCCGTTCTTCAGCCAAGTTGAAGTGCCTTGAAAGGTTGTGAACCTTCATAGGTCTAAAGACAGTTTCCCATCTGCTATAGAGGTTGCTGAGGGCTGGCATAGAGGAGGCAGAGTTGGGACAGGTAGATAACTGTAGTTCTCAGGACTGGGCAGTATTGGCCACCATTGATCAATCCATCAACCGAAAGTCCCCCATTAGGGGCCCAAAAGGAAAGCAAGCTGAGCCACACAAACAAAGGGAAAAAAAGGATTTCTCTCTTTAGAAGTCTTTTGTCATCAGAAGGAAATGATTTATTTTCCGTCTTGGTTGATCAAAACTCCATCCCATGTTTTATGATCAAATTACATTTTCTGAGTAGAGAGGGGAATGGAGGAAAGGGACCAAATCATATTTGGGCTTTGGAGCCATTCTTAGAGTGTAACCATGTTAGGAGTCCCATTCTATTGAATGGAAATTGAGACTTAGAGTGTCAAAGCTACTAATTCAATATAGGTGGATCTGCAGGCCCCAACCCAGCCCTTATCCTGCTGGCAAGACTCTTCTGACCATTTTAAGCTTAGAGAGTCAATCATCCAAGTGTAATTAGGAACACCTCAAGGCTTGAGAACTCAACTCTTCCCAGCATTGGTGAGTGAGTTTGTAGAAGAGGCAAGGAAAGAGTAAGACAAAGGAATCCTTAGAGTCAACACTTGGCTGGAGCTTTTCTGCTGGAGAGTAGAAGCTCCCAGGACTGAAGCCCAGGGATGCTGGCGTGAGGTGATTAAGATTCCAGTTCACAAGCTGCATCTGTCTTTGCTGAAACCATCAAACCTGTAGGGCCATCTGTGTCCTAGATCATCACCTCAGCTATGTATGTGTGTGATGGATTTGAGATCCGACTAGAGAACTGCCCTTGGCCAAGCCAAATCATCTCACTCATGACTTGGGAGCGGGGTGGGGGTGGGGCCGTATATCTAATTACTGTCCTATTAATTAGGACAGAAAAACCATAGATTTTGGAGCTGGAGAAATGGCTTAGGGGTTAAGAGCACTAACTGGTTTTCTAGGGGTCCTGAGTTCAATTCACAGTAACCACATGGTGGCTCACAACCATCTGTAATGGGATCTGATGCCCCCTTCTGGTGTGTCTGAAGATAGCTACAGTGTACTCATATACATAAAATAAATAAATCTAAGAACAAAGCAAAACAAACAAACAAAGAAAAACATAAACCTTTAACACCACCAGGGTCAAGTCTGAAAGGCTGTTCTAAGCTGGGGGCTCTAGGATGGATAGGGCCTCTATTGTGACTGCACCTTCTTCACATTTGCTTTTCCTGTAGACATTTCCCTGAGAATACTCCCCAGTAAAGACACTTTGCACAGATGCCCCTGATCCCTATTACCAGGGAAACCAACCAACCTGTCTGACAGTGGCCGTGAAACACCCCAGCCTTGCAGTGACACATGCCACTCTCAATCACAGCTCCTTGGCTAGATCTGGTCACATGCTACACCCCAATCAGAAACAAGTCTAGCTCTGACATTTACTTAGAAGGCGGAAGACTAGATACATTTTGTGAGAGACACTAAGGATGATGGATTGGGGAGAACACAGGAAGGCTGACCAAAGTACAAAGGTAGGGCACCAATTGTCATTGAGTGTATCCTAGGACTCTCTCTACCTGATGAGAGGCCTCCCTGGGCAGAGCTGCTGTTATGGAGGTGAGGGAAGACCTTCCTATTCTACCAGTGCACCTTCACCTTGATTTTCCATCCTCCAAGCTGAACTGTCTCCCTTTTCTGTCTCCCTGTCTATATTTGCTAACTTCTGGTCTCAGGGTATCTGGCCCCTGGTAGACCAGATGACCGTTTTCCTGGAATAGAAATGAATAAAGAGATTTCAGATGCCTTTATTTGGACCTCTGTAGACTCCATGCTTGTCTGTTATCTCCGAGCAGCAATATGGGTATGGATTTCTGTACACATGGCCCTCACACTGTCCTCTTTATGGTATCTCATCTACTAAAGGACATGTTTATAAAATTCTCAAGGGCAGATGGGGCTGCTTAGTGATCAGATGAGAACTGATGAGGCAGTGGTTTCCTCCGTATCTCCTGTGGGCTCTCTGGATGGCATTGCTGTCTGTAGTGTGTGCAGTTGGCTAAAACAAACAAGCCCCAGTCATGAAACCATTACCACCAAGGCCCTTGGGAGGGGGGTCACACGTAATGACCTTATGACCAAGGGGCAGATAAGGGAAGAATTTTAGAAAGCATGTCAGTTTGAGTGTGTGAGGTGCTCATTCAGTGTGGTGCCACTGAATCCTCGGTGTGACCTTAGGAGTTTTAACCAGAAGACAAATGGAGACACCAAGCCCCGGCAACTTGGTGTAAATAAAGAGCTGGGGTGTCAGCAAGCTATTTGGGTTCCAGACTCTGGGATCCTCCTCACCTTCTGCTAGTTCTTGATTGGCTTTGCTCTTTATTCTTTAATACACACCAATCACTGTCTCATCATCCCAGACCCTGTGCTGGCGGTTGGAGTATTTCCCAAACCCATTGGATCTGAACGTGGTCCATTGCTCGGTGTCTCGCTTCGACAGATGCCACACGATATATTTATACCAGTATTGAGTGTAACTTATATACGTTTTCTACAACATAAAGCATGTCACTCATTTTTCATATTGCTTTGGCCACTAGGAAGCTCGTGTGTCCAAATCATAGCAAATCAGTTGTAGCTGGGAGTTAGAGTTTTAGTTTTCTAAACTTTTCTTGTGGCCCAAGTTTTCTATCTCGGTTGGATAAATGCCTTTTATTGTAAAACCCGTAAGTCCTCTCAGGAAGAAGGCTGCATGATAAAGACTTTGCTGTCTTAGCTTTAGATCTCTGCAAGGGAAGAAACGCCTTACATGTCCCTGTTTCTCTAATCTCCAATACTCCCCAACTGTAGGATTCCTTGAGCTATGGCTAGTACTGTTGCGAGCCCTTGGGAATAGCTCAGGGACTCTGAAAGGTCACATCCACATGGGAAAAACCAGAATTTGCTCAAGTCATGCTCCTGGCTTTGGTGCCAGGCTCATGCTTCTGGAGTGGCGGCCAGTCCCACCCTCACCTGAGCAGTTAATAAAATCTATTGCTCCTTGATGGATTTTCCCTGCAAGCTAGAATTGATCTGTCCTCTCTGTGATTTGTGGTGATGGCAGAAAAACACCAAACACCACCGGTGGCTGAGCCACTTTGGGTGGGTGGGGGGGAGTTGGAGTGGGGAGGGGGAATGGAAAAACAAAGCCAAAGAAATCTACCAGCAAGGCTTTGAGGGCATAGAGGGTTGGGGCTGCGGGGTCATTTTATGTGATTTATTGGGAATAAAGTGGATCTTATTAACATTTTAATAAAGAGAATCTTTTTTTGCAATGTGTTAGAAGTGGCTGCCGGTCCCGGGTGCAATTCCAGTTCTTAGGGAAAGTGGAATCAGATGGCATTGCCCAGCCTGATTTGTAAAGCTAAGCCCCAGGAGTCAAAAAAAAAAAAAAAAAAAAAAAAAAAAGCCGACGAGCCGCCTGCCTCCTTGCTCGGAGGGGGCTCTCTCCCTGCGAGATGCTCGCCCCTATCTGCCATGCAAAACGAGGGAGCCTTATGAAGGAATCCGTCTTGTAAAGCCATTGGTCCTGGTCATCAGCCGCTACCCAATGCTTTCGCGATGCTGCCGCTGATCTATTTGGGAAGTTGGCTGGCTGGCGAGGCAGAGCCTCTCCTCAAAGGCTGGCTCCCACGGAAAATATGCTCAGTGCAGCCGCGTGTGTGAATGCAAACGCCGCCAGGCGCTTCTTCTAGTCGGGCAAGATGCAGGCGAGAACTCCGCTCACCCTGTGCGTCCTGCTGTCCCAGGTAGGGAATGTGAGCCGCAGTCAGCGCGCTCCCACCAGCTTTCTGCATTCAGATCGCCGGGCTTGGTGATGGCCAGGAGCGATCGGAGGGGTCGCGGGGCTTCTGCTAACCGCCGTGCAGATAGACCCGGCTAGCTCACATGCGAGGTCACCCCCAGTTCCGATCCTAGAGGAGCCTGGCTCTTCTTGCCGGCTAGTGTGTGTGTGTGTGTGTGTGTGTGTGTGTGTGTGTGTGTGTGTGTGTAAGCTCATTCTGGGGAGGACAGAGCCTTTTTGCAAGCAAAGACGACATTCTGGCTGACATCAAGTGGGGTAACTTTGGTTTGCCTCCTCCAGAGGTTCATGCATCGGATACACACTCCTTTCGAGGCGACTCCTAGGGGTTGTGCTTGCCCCGTAGCCCGGTGCCTAAGCCGGGAGAAGAGCCATTCGGTTCGGCCGGCTGCCGGGCTGGGAGAGGCCGGAGCTGGCATCACTGACTTCCCGGGGCGATCGTCCTCTCTTCGCCCAGCTTGGCTGGCGAGCTGCAAGGCACCTCCCGCCAGCGGATCTCCGCAGCCCGGCTGCTGCTGTCTTTCAAAGCAAGGCGCCCGCCGCTCCCTCTTTGGGGTCTTCCGGCAGCTCTGCTCTCCAGCTCCGGGCTCAAAGGGGCCTGAGCACGGTCCCCTCTCCACAGCTCAGGCCCACTACCCCCAGCCCCTTGGGCCCCCATTGTCCAGACAGCTGGAGCTCCTGCCCGAGCCCGGGCTGCAGCCTCTGTTGTCTTCCCCGGGCGGGCGGGTGGCGCTGAGCACAAGGAAAAGTTCAAGCCTCCACACCAGGCTGCAGCTGCCTGGCGGATAACCCTTCACGTCGTTGTGGTGCCAGGGCAGGGTTGGGAGAGCAGGAGAGACATGTTGGGGCTCTCCTCAGCCCGGCTGAAGCTCGGAGAACCCTGGAAGTTTGAGTGTAGGAAAGCAACACTTAGGGGACAGGCCAGAGGCACTGGAGGCTGAGGGGGCACGCCCAGCCCTCCTCTGAGGACTGAAGCTCCAGGAAACATACTGGCATACTGGCTTGGTCCCTCCTTGTCCTAAAGGCAGCCTCTGGGACCTAGAGCTGGCAGCCTACAAGTGGGTGGTTGCAGAAGTGTAGGGCCACGCAGAGAGAACGGAGGGGGTTGGGGGAGGCGGGGATGCCTGAGGCATGGGTGTTGAGTTTCTGGGCAGGATTCTTGGGTGCCAGTGAAAAAGGCACAGGGTTGAGCATGAAGTGGGAAAGAGGAGAGGTAGTCAGGGTGCTGTAGGAAGCCTTCTAAGGGGAGATGGCTGCTGGAGAGGAGCTGGCACCCCAGAAATGCAATGACCATAGAAACGACCCAAGGGTGTGTGTGTGTGTGTGTGTGTGTGTGAGAGAGAGAGAGAGAGAGAGAGAGCGCGACCCTGCCAGGATCCTGAGTAAAAGATGCATACTGCTGGGCAGGCTCTCCTGTCCTGACTTCTGACATCTCCGTCAGTGGACACACAGTCCTGGGGTACACACAGTTGTTGCTCTTTTCTGCCAGAGGTTTTCTAACTGATTCTCTAGGGCCCTGCTATGGATCCTATGGTTATTTTTGAAGCAGCTTCCCACATCTCCAAAGCTCTAACTATCCCTAAGGCAGAAGGTTGTGTGTCTCCTAATTTAGCAAGGTGGGGCAAAGCACACCTGGATAGAAAGATCTAGACAGATCCTTCCTGCCCTCTGCTGCTATTAGACCCACCATGGGCAAGTTGTTCACCCTATCTGAGCTCTCAGCTTCTCCACAGTGGTAGAATCTATTATCATCAGCCTTGGACCTGCTGGGTGAACAAGGATGTGTGCAACAGGCAGCCCTAGGCAGTGTATTTCACGTGTCCCGCCTCTCTGGGAGCGGTTGGCATCTGGGGCATGGACTCTTGCCTTACCCAGGACTTTTATAGTTCTTCTGTCTTAGCACGTATTAGGTTCCAGGACTCAGGCAAACTGATGCTTTTCTATGAGTAAAGCAGACTGTGGGGGAGCTCCGGAGAGCCTGCTGGGGGCTAGGGGCTTCCTACAGGGCACCTCTTCAAAGGAACCAGTGTGTCTTCTCTTGCAGCGCTGGCTGGGCTGGCACTGGTGGCTTTGAAAACCCACTCAGTTGCTTCTGAACTGGAAATAAGTGGCCAGCCTTGAGGGGCTTATCTCTCACTTTGATTGTCTTTCATAATCAGAGCGCTCATCTGCATGAGGATAGTAACTGTTGTTCTCCAGGTTGAAGCACCTGGACGGGAAAAAGTCTCCACCAACTCCACTATGAGGTGCAGTAGAGTTCACCAGCAAGAGGGTTAAATGCAGAGGGGGCGGAGAGGGGGGGTCTTTGTGCCTTCAAGAAAAATGAGCAGGTATGTGGGGGTGCCTTTGAGTCAACAAGCCCAACCCAAACTTTTCTGAGGCAGAAAGAAAACAGAGGAAAGACAGAAACAATGTGAAAAAGCAAATTACTCACTGCCCTTAGGAGCTAGGGCAAGCCTGTGTGTGTTTTTCCACCCAGTCAAATGTACAGCAGGCACTGGGCCCAACTTGGAAGCTATCAGCCTCTGGCTGCTCATTGGCAGACTTGCCACCTTCCGAATTTGCATGCATTGGGGGTGGGGTGGGGGGCTTCTAAACAATAAGGACTGGAAGACCTCTTTTCTCCCCCTGGGTGTTCTGGGAAAACCTGTCCCGGAAGTAGCAGCTGGAATTTGGCCACTGACACGAAGGAGCAGAAGTGTGAGTTAGAAATTCCACTGTGGTCAGGATTGCCCACTCCCAGGAGGCAGCACTTCCACCCAGCCCAGCTTCGCACAATGCATGAGCAATCCCCCAAGAATTAACTTCTAGGGAGTGGCTCAGGTCTTGAGACTGTCCCTCCATGAGTTCCCAGAAGTATTCCCTGGGATTCTGTGCCGTTGGTTTAAAGTGGAAAGTTCTTCCCGAGAGAGTGAGAGTCTTGCCTTTCAGGACTTTAAGTGAGCCTCCACATCTTTTCATGTGGCTGTCACTCTGCCCATTCTATTTTAAGAGCCTGGTTCATGTGCAAAGCCTTTCTGATGAGGGCAGGGGCTCAGAGTCTGAGAGGGCACCTCCAGCCTGTGGCTCCTACTTACTTACAGCAGCCTGCACTATTTCAAAAGTTCTAGGGGACCAAGGATTTAAAGTAGTAAAAGTTCACATGTCTAAACATTATTACAAATATTTTTAGCAAATCCCAAAATAGTTTTAATACACCGCCAGGCTGAATAAGTGACCTGGATTTATGTAATTCTACCATGTTACTGGAAGCCTTAAAGGTCTTCTTAGCAGATCTTCCTCTTCTACCTCTTCTCTTCTAGAAGCCTCTTCTGTGTGTTAAAATAAAATCATCCATTACCAGCCCCCCCCCCCCAAAAAAAATTATGCCCAGCCATGGTACTATCTTCAGGAACTAGGACTTTGCTATGGCAATCACTTGGTCACCTGAAGTTAACTCTCTAGATGAAGTGAGAGTGCAGATTTTCAAAACCTCATCCTTCCTTTCTGTCTAAAAACACAACTACCAGAGGAGCCCAGATAACTTCTATTTTTTGGAAGTCAAGAAAAAGACAAAGCTGTGCTGTCAATTCCTCTCTGGCTGACAGGCACATTATCTTAACAACCTAAAATTGTTCAGCGGTTGTGTGTGTGCGTACACATGCCCATCTTTGTGTGGTTTGATCTTGTTTTGTACCTGATGAAAATTTTCTCCAGAAGGGGGCTCCATCCACAGCCTTACAAAATTTTGAGCCTGCAGTTCTTATTCTGGAGAATTCCTGTGAAGCAAAGCACTTCCGTCAGAACGAAACTCTCTTTATTCTGGATTTTCTGCTATACACTGTCCTGGATGAGAGGTTCTATCATTCCCCACTGACTATTCATCCTTTTCTCTTCCCTTCTTATTGCTGTGGTCACTGTTCTATCTTCACTCCTCCAACCTTCCTTCCCTGGAAGGGTGAGTGCAGGAATAATTTTCAAAGGACTTTGCAGACAACGCAGTCTGAACTATGACGAAGTTTGGACATTTCCCGGCATTTTGATTTTGGTTGGATCTGGCTTTGTTCTTCTGGCAGCAGAAGCAGAAACCATTTCATCTGGGAAGGAAGATAATTTTTCCCCAAGACACATCATCCAGAAGAGTGAATCCCCCAGTCTCAGCTTGTGCCCCAGCACCTCTTGAAAAGGAGAAGGAAATATTCGCCTGTCATCCAATCACAATGATCAGTCCGGTAGAATCAAATCAAGTAGCCAGAGGCTTGGGCCCTCCTTCCATTTAGCTGTCAGCAAGGTGTCCAGACGCCTTGGAGAATCTGGCCTCCTGAGGGATGCTGCCAACACAATTCTCCAGGGCTTGTCTCCTCTGCCACCACAGACGTGGGAGGGTGGCTGTATCCTGGGGTTAAGGGTGGGAGTCATCCTTCTCCCTCAGGTTAAGACTAATGAGGAGAACTGGCATCTGAGACATCTCCCCACCTAGGCAGAGACCAGTGGAGGAGGTGGATTGGGTGATTAACAGACTGGAACTCCTGCCATCTGCCTGCTGGGATCTGTCCCAACGCTTCCACTCTGGCTTCTGGACAGGGCTTGGAGACTGGCAGCCCCTGGTCAGCTTGAACCCATGGGAGCAACTGGTGCCCAAGTCTTTTGAAATTCATGACATCAATACCTTTGAAAGATGGTCCAGGTTTTCTGTATGTCTTGAAAACTCAGTGGCCCTGGCTATTTAAGCTCTCTTTCTCTGTGGTGCTGGTTGGCAGGAGCTGAGCCACTACTGCCTCTTTCAGGCAGAACCTGCTTTGTATTTGGCCAGAAACCTCCCCAACCCCTCCCCGAAGCACAGCACCCCGCCATAGGAATTCCACCTAATTGAACCCATCACTGAATGATTCTGCTGTCATGCTGTCATAAACTGAGGCTCAATCCAATCAACGTGGATAACTTTTTAGTGATATACTACTTTAAAAGGAAGTTGTGCAGGTGTAGGGTGTTGGCCCCATGGGTAAGAGTGTTGTACAAGCATCAGGACTTGGGTTTAAAATCCCCCAAACCAATGTGCCTGAAGTCCCGCCGCTGTGACAGATGGAGGCAGAAGGATCACTAGGGCTTGATGGCCACCAGCTTACCTCCACACTCAGTGAGAAAACCTGTCTCAAGGGAACAAGACAGAGAGTGATGGAGCAGGGCACCCTATGCTCTCTGTAGACCCTGTAGACTCTGAGCAAGTGCACACAAGTGTGGGCGCTTCCTCCCCTCCCCACCCCTGGTCCCGCACATATTCACATAATAATAGTGAAACACAGTAATGAGGACGATGAAAGGGAGGAGCAGGTGGCTTTTGGATCCCTGTGATGAAATACACAGATGTGGGTGTAAGAGCACCAAGGCCACCCCTCCTTCTCCGGAACGTTATTATCAGTGCTCTTGGAGATTAACAGTACCCAGACCGAGGCGGCCTCACTCACAGTAGTGACGTGTAGACCTGCAGCACCCTGCGGCGCTGAGTGGCTGTGAACCCTGGTATGTTAGAGATATGATATGTGACCTGGGATGTGTTACACCCTCCATATCCCCATGTATCAGCAGCCAGGGCAGCAGAAGAGGGAAGCCGAGAAATCACATTCCCAACAGCAAATTCAAAGCAGAGAAGGAACTGGAAGTGAGGCAAGGCTATGAACCCAAAGCCTACCCCCAGTGATAGACTTCTTCAGCAAATGTACATCGGCTCCCCAGACAGCGTCACCAAGTGGGATCCAAGTGTTCCAACCCCTGAGCCTCTGGAGGCTATTCCTCACTCAAACCTCTATGCTGCTGGTGATGGTCTGCATCTGTCTTTGAACATTTGATGCCCACCATGGTCCCAAATACAGTGTCAGTGCTGTAGACGTTCTCTGACTCCACAAACATTACAGCAATCTGTGTGTCTCGCCCCACTGTACTGGATAGGCCTCTGAAGACTCTTATTTGCCATAGCTATAACCCTCCCATCCCCCAAAGGAGAGTAAAAATAACTACACAACCCAGAAGTAAAGTGATTTTTTTTTCACTGCCAGCCAAAATCAAGTTCTTGAAAATTAACATTAGCAACAGACATGTTTTGGCATGTCACATCTAACTTCAGAGACACCATCCAGTGTCACCGATCTTCTGTAGAGGCAAAAAGACCCTGTGTGTCTCAGATGAATACAAGCTGGGCTGGGTGGAGGGTGGAAGCATTGACACATGCCCAGGGAGGGCCAGAAATGAGCTCATCCTCCTGTAGAGTCTGGAGACCTGCAAAGGAATGTGGCAGCCTTCATCCCTGCCTCTGCCCCCCTCACCTCCCCAGGCTGTTGCCTCCCTCCTAGGTGGAAGAGTTCCATTTGTGCTGTGTGATCCAGGACAGAGATGGTAGCTGTGTACTCCTGAAGCATGTGCTTTAGAATCGCTGTAGAATCCATAGCTGGGCTGGGCTGGGCAGGCTCACCCTCAACTGCCATGAGCTCTGGGCATTTGGGGACATCTGACTCAGAGGTGACAAGTTATAGCCTGTGGGCTGGTTCCTGCCTGAAGCATGTTTTTATAAATAGTTTTCTTGGACTGAAGCCACACCTCTTTCGTTTTATAGAATTGTTACGGCTGCTTTGTGCTTTAACAACAGAGTTAAAGCTGCCTGGCCTTCAATGCCATCTGTCTCTTTGCAGAAGAAGTCAGCTGGCCCTTGGTTTAAGTCAAACATTACAGGCAAAGTAGGTGCATAGAGACTTTTCAAAGGGGTGTGGCAAGAGTTTCAACCATCAGGGACTCTCCCTCTCAGGCCTCAGGACTGAAATAAGTTGCTCTTAGGAGAATTCACTTTGGACTAGTATGCCCACAGATACCTAGGATTTCTGTGGTGGTCCACTGTGTTTCATATAAGAGTGGTGTCTTTTGGGCCCTGCTGCTAATATGCCAATTCAGTTCCTGTTCTCTTGGGGCTCTGCTTTGGCAGGGGGGATCAATATCAATTAATGAATAATTTAAAAGCAAGACAACCACCATGAAGGAAGGCAACACAGTTGTGTGAGGTCACACCACCACACATATTGTGCTTATCTAGTCTTTATCTTTCACCATTAACTGAAATATCCACCCCATAATGGCACATATTGCTGGCATCTGATTCATCCAAGCCTGCATTCCTGTGGCTCACTACAGTGCCTGGCACAGCGTAGGCACCCAGCAAACATGAACGGATGAACAGATGAATAATGGAAGTAAGAAAGGCATCAGACCCAGATAAAAGGTCTAGGAGGCTTCTCTGACAGGCTTGTGAAGGTGGGCATGAGAGAGGCATAGACTGAGTTACGCCTCTGTGCAGAAGTGGACAACCCAGCCTGAACCGTGGTAAGGGGTGTGGCCAAGAGGTAGCAAGCCTTTGGACCTTTGCCGATGACTTCAAGAGTTTTAGTATTTGTTTCCAAGTGATGGACAGCTATGTAGATCACAAGGAGTGACATGGTCTGATTTCCACTTTCAGAAGGTCATCCACCTTCAGGGTAGCAAATGTCTGGAGGGGGATATGGCTGGGAGAAGGTATTATGAGCCTGAGCTCGTGGAGAGGAGTCATCTAGAGGAGAGGGGACAGGACACTTGAGATAAATGGTTCAGGGCACTTATGGGGAGGATCTGCAGGGTATGGGGGTGCCTGGCTTAGATATATCAGACCAGGGCTGAAGGGAAAGGGATCCTGCTTCTGTTCTGGCTTTTCTAATGGGAACTCGTCATTCAAAGAGGAGCACAGGCACTTGACAATAGCTGAGCCCCTGTGTTTATGTGTGTGTATGTGTGTTGTGGGGGTGCTAGCTAGACCATGTAGTGCATAGAGGAGCATCTGGATGCCATTATATGGGTGTCCCCAAACCCTGTGCATACCTGCCTTGGGGGTTTGTACCATAAGAGCCTGGATATGTCCTTGATTCAAGTGACCCAGGTAAAGCGTCTTTAATTAACCAATCTCTGAGAGTTTTCATGCAAAAGATATTTGAGAGGAACCTTGCCAAGCCTTTTAATGGTTTTGTGAACATTCAATAAGCAGTGCTAGAAATATTTTTAACATGGAGCAAATAATGATCTCCCACTTCCAGAGTCATTTGACGAATGCTAACAAGCCTATCTTCCAGAATAAGGTTTGTCAGCAGTAACTTCCATGTTCTGAACACAGGATAAGAATATCCAACTGGGTGCCAGGCAATGGGCCTCTGACAAATGCCTAACAACTGGATCTCCCTTTCTTTTCCTCTTTCAAAAAATTCTAAACCATGTGGTTTGCACTATTTGACCATTTCTGTAGTGTACATACTCCCACCATGGGTGGTTTCCACCTACCAACCTGTAAGTTCCCTAAAACATCACAATGGCTATCTTGGAAGTTATTATTAACTGACTCCTACACACTGTGAACCTGGAAGCTATTTCAAGCCTTCATCTCATTAACAGTGCAACCTTTAGCAAAGGAGCCTCAGTGGTCTCATCCATAAAATGGATCAGCTTCTCTTGTGGTTGAAACAGACAGAGGGAAAGATGGGTGTGGTGGTGTGAGTGACTCTGTCTCAGAACCAACCAACCAACCAACCAAACAAACAATCTTAGGTGTCCCAGGCATGGTGGCACATGGCTGTAGTCCCGATACTCTGGAAGATCAAGGCTATCTTGGCCTACATAGTGATGTCTGGGCCAGCCAGGTCTACCTAGTGAGACTCTGTCTCAAAACCAGATGAGAACCCCAATGAATGCTGAGGTGGATGGTACCTGACGAAAAGAACATAGCTTCTACATGTATGTACATGAACCTACACTGATAGGTAATTAAGTATTTGATGGTGCATACATTCATGGATTTGGAGCTACAGGGAGGCCTGATAAATTGTAAAGATATTTACAAGTGACTCTGGTCATGATTGCTGGCAAGGCTTCCATCCCCCAACCCCCACCCACCTCTCCAGCTTCTCCTTTGTGCAGGATTCCACTGCCATGTTATAGGCCCCAATGAAAGCCCATGGTAAGTCCCCAGAGCAGCACTAAGACATGTTTGAATTTAGCTCTCATTGGTTATGGGGTCTGTATAACCCTCAAAGCTTCCTTGTTATTCAGATGTCCAGGAGTGTTAACTCAGTCTCTTGGTTTGAGTTCTTCCAAATAGCAATGGAAAGATACAAGCTTGGGTGCCAAGGACTAATCTGGAAGGTGACCCAAGGGCTCAGAAGTGAATGAGTAGAGACCGAGTGACGGAATGCCACTAAACCAGTGTTGAATGTGGCATTGATCTGATACTGTCATGGGAAACGAGCTCATGGTTGCTGGGGTCTGTACAGGAAGACTATGGAAAATCTGAATCATCCATCTGAAAGATAGGCAGGTAGATGTTACCTGTGCCCACCTTTTGCTGCTGCTCTCATCCTGGTGCCCCTGGCCCCATGCACTCTGTATTTCTCTGGAGCCTTTGCTGGTCTGGTGAGCATCCATGGTTTGGGAGGTTCCTGAGCAGAAGAATGGAGAGGCATGCAGGTGTGTGAACTGTTGGTCTGTACCCTGGTATGACTATATGATATCCCATTTGCCATTGTCAGGAGTTCCTGGAACCTCTTCCCTCCCCCTGCCACCCCCAATACAATCAATGATGGAAAAAAGGACCATGGTAATGCACTTTTCCTTTTGTTTTTTTGTTTGTTTGTTTGTTTTGGTTTGGCTTGGTTTTTCAAGACAGGGTTTCTCTGTGTAGCCCTGGCTGTCCTGGAACTCACTCTGTAGACCAGGCTGGCCTTGAACTCGGAAATCTACCTGTCTCTGCCTCCCAAGTGCTGGGATTAAAGGTGTGCACCACCAACGCTGGGCTTGGACTTTTCTTTTTAAGATTTTATCTATTTATTTTATTTTTCTTGTTGTGAGTGTGTGTTTACATGTGAGTGGGGACATGAATGTATATGCATATTTGTCTGTATATGGAAACATGTGCACATGCAGATGCCTGAAGTTGACACTGGTGTCTTCTTTGACCAGTCTCCCCTTTTAGGCAGGGTCTGTTCCTGAAGTCAGAGTTCACCAATTCTGGCTCATCTAGCTTGCAAGCTTGCCCTAGGGAGGCCATCTCTGCCTCCTGAGTGCAGGGATTACAAGAGGCCATCACACCTGCTTGGCTTTTATGTGGGTTCTAGGGAATCCACAATCTGGCCCTCTTGTTAAGCTTTATCAACAGAATTGTGTCCTCATCTGATGAGCATTCTGTTGAGCCTTCTGATCTGGGGTGAACACACATCTCTAGATACTCCCTTCCCTGCTAGATGGTCAGTCACACTCTGCAAATGCCCTGGGTTGCTACCTTAGCCTTGGTTTTGATATAGAACATTTCCCTCGCCCCTTTGAGGTAATAAGTAAGCAAACTGAGGTGAGAGGAGTGAACTGTGGCTATCTGTAGGGCAGCAGATTGGAGGAAAGTAAGGAATCTGAAAGAAATGGCCTTCACCCATTCATTCAGTAAATCATCACTGCCAAGTACCTACTAAGTGTGCAGCACCCTTCAAAGTACTGGGAATGCAGAAGTGAGGAAGGTAAACCAGATGTCTTTCTGTGAGCAGGGGGATATATGCTGTCCATCATGAGGCAATGAGTGCTATGAAGTATGATAAAGCAGGAGAGAGTCAGAGACACAGAGAGATGGAGAGGGAGAGACAGAGGGGGTGAGACAGAGAGAGAGACTGTCAGAGAGAGACACACAGAGAGACAGAGAGACAAACATACACATACATAGAGGGGGAGAGACAGAGAGACAGAGACAGAGAGCTAGAAAGACAAAGAGAGACAGACAGAGACAGAAACAGAGAGAGACAGAGATAGAAAGAAAGACAGAGATAGAGATAGACAAAGAGACAGAAAGAGACAGAAACAGAGAGAGACAGACAGACACACACATATGGAGAGAGAGAGAGAGAGAGAGAGAGAGAGAGAGAGAGAGAGAGAGAGAGAGAGAGAGAGACTACAAGCCCTGCCTCTGCTATCTGTTGGCTCCTGGGTAACAGATTACTATATTCCCATGTTTTCTTAACTCACTTCTGCCACCCTCTGAGCCCTGTGATTATGTGGTTTACTTTCAAAGTGATGCTGTGAGTTGTTTGTGGAGAACAGAATTGGTGTTCCATGGATGGATGTTGAACAATTGGAGTCAATTGCAGCCTCACATCCAGCTCTGGACTGTGGGTTGGTTGGTTGAATTCATCTAGAGAGATTCCACTTTGTTATTGTTGATTTAATTCATCTGGAATAATTCTAAATTGGTATTGTTGACATACAATGGAGTTGAATTTTACTCAGAGGTTGGGTTATAAAGTCAGGGTTTAAAGCAAACACAGAGTTGTCATTAACCTTGAAATCTTTGAAGTTGCCCATTAAAGTGCAGTGTGCGTGGTTTTGTGTATGCAAGCCTGTGCTGTAATCAATATGGAAAAAATGTATAATGCATGCAGTCATGTACAGTGCATAACAAAGAACACAGGCAAGATATAATTTCACAACACTTAATTGCAGTAGTGACATTGTTCTTTTTCCTTCTGTCTTTTTTTTTCCTGGTTGAAAGAACTAGATTTGTGATTGTTAAATGTGTATATGATGAGATTCCTTGCATTCATTTAAGCTGGGCTCCTAGTTATACCTTCTACCCCTGGATATGCACCTTATTTTTATTTTTTTATCCCAGTCAGCCTTTCAGTAAGGGGAGGAGAGCTGCAAAGACAACAGCAAAATGGCAGCTGTCTGTGTGGTGTTGGCTACAGGTGAGGAGCCGTCCCTGTGTGGTGTTGACTATGAGGGACCATCTCCAGAGCTTTAAATGGATCCGCTTACCAAGTCTTTGTAATGAAGAGTTCACTCTGATTCCATTGCCAACATGGGAAAGACCCTGGAGGCCGGATATAGGTCACACTATGGGTCTATGCAATGGAAAGAACTGTTCTGGGTGGGCAAACCCACAGAAACAGAAAACAGGTTAGTGGTTGGCTAGGGCTTGGGAGGGGTCAGAGCAAGGGACTATGAATGGGTATGGGGTTTCTTTGGGATGCTAGCAATGTTTTGAAATGGGATAGTAGTGTGATCCATGCCTACCAGTTCTATGAACATGTTTTCTAAGCCCATAGCAAGGTATATTTTGACACAAATCATGTCATGTTAATTGTGTCTCACTGCAGTGTGAGTAGACGGAAACCCAAACAACTCTGGGTCCCAGCAGTCTGGGCACAGGGCTTTAGGTGCTTGGTGCCCACACACGGGACCTTTGCTGCAGGCACGCATCATGAATGGTCCCATTGCATTTTACTTCCACGAACTTGGCTGCTGCAGAAGATGAATGTATTCTCCACCCTCCTTCATTGCTGGCGCCTGACTAGAGGCAACTTGAGGAAGGAAGGGATTATTTTGATTCAGTTCACAGCCACAGTCTGTTTCTGTGAGGTGTCATTGGAGGCAGGAGCATGAGGCAGGTGGTTACGTCTCATCCACAGTCAGGAAGCAGAGAGAGATGAATGCTGGGATTCAGTATGCTTTTGTTCTTTTGTTCAGTCCTGGAGCCCAGTGCGGCCCCTAACGTGGTGGCCACCCACATTCAGGGTGGGCCTTCCCTAGCAGTTTGAACCTTTCCGGAAACCCCATCACAGGCGGACCCAGTAGTGTGTTTCCCTGGTGATTCTAAGTCCAGTTGGAAATTAACCACCGTGCTTTCCTGTCCCCTCTACTAGAGAGAGAGATGGTGTGGCAAACTTGGTACTGACAAGGTGGCAGCACCAAGATGGAGACCTGGGCAGTTTGGGCCTGCATCTCACTCTTGCTGGAAGCACCAATTTTTCTCAGGCTGGATTCATCCAATTAAAGGCACCTGTATGGCCCAGAGTGGCAGGTAACCAGAGCCCATTAGGAACAAAGCCAGGGCTCTCCACTTCTCTTTTGCTGTCTTGTGAAGTGCGTTAAGGATCCTCTTCATCTATGGGGTTGTTAGCCCAGCTAAGGCTCTCTGTCTAAGGGGCTGACAGCTAACGGCAAACATGGCTAACAGGTTTCCCCCTTTGCCCTTCTCCTCCTTGCTAAGAAGGATTATATTATATTATATTAGATTATATTCCTAAAGCTAGCCCCAAGGTAAATTCTCTTATTTGGCCACTGACTCATTCCTGAGACCAAACACCAAGGTTCAAAAGTCAAAATTCATGATTTGGCTAACATGTCCAACCAGGATTTACCAACTCACCCTAGGACAGACTACCCCACTTTCCCCCTTAAAACCCTACTCCTGCAGAAACACCCTTTCTCTCTCTCTCTTTTTTTTTTTTTTGGTTGTACTTGCTATTGCTGCTGCCTTTGTAGCACCCCCTCCGCCCCACACACTGCTCACTGCTTGCCCCTCATGGTTAATAAATCTCCTTCGAGCTGAGAATTTAGTATCTGGTTATGTCCTGTACCAATTCTAGGGGGCTGACCTCCCTTCCATGGGGGCAGGAAGAAGTGAGAGGAATGGACTTGCTTGGCATGCTATAACCGGAATTATGCTCACACTGATATCATGTTCTGGAAGGATTTACCTAAATCAGCATGATCCATGGCCTTGTGTCAATCAAAGACTTCCACAGACTGGGCGGTGATGGGGAGGGGACCTAAGCCTCGTGTGGGTCTTGTGCCGACAGCCAGCACCTCTTGCTTTTCCACTTAAGGACACCACCTTCTGCAGGTCCCAGCCCCACCCCCACCCCCCACTCTGAAGATGACTCCTTTTGCCCTCACAGATGGGTTAGCTCTTTGCATGTGTGTGTGTGTGTGTGTGTGTGTGTGTGTGTGTGTGTGTGTGTATGTGTGTGTGCAACCAGAAAGGGCAGCCGAGGGCTGGTCTCCTGGCCAGCCATACATGTCAGTGTTGACATGTATGGCTTTGTAAAGACAAAGCTTTGGCGGGGTATCTGTGCCTTCCTGGGTCTGCAGCTTCAAGGGACATGTGTATTGGGCTGAACATTAATGGCTGGGGACATACAACTACAGAACTCGGGACGGCTTGTGATGGGGCCTATTAGCTTTGCCTAGTTTGGTGTGTGTGTGTCTTACTCACTGAGTCACTTCTCTAGCCTCTTTCCCTACTTCTTTATGAAAAAAAGAAAGATGTATTTTATTTTTATTTTATCTGTATAAGTGTTTTGCCTGCATGTCTATCTGTGTACCACAAGCTTGCCTGGTTCCAATGGAGGCCAGAAGAGGGCATCAGATCTTCTGGAACTAGAGTTGGAGATGTTTGCTACCTGTCATTGTGGGTACTGAGAATCAAACCCAGGTCCTCTGGAAGGGCAGCCATCTTTGTTGCTGAGTCACCTCTCCAACTCTCTTTCTCTAGTTCTTAAGCATTCCTGAGAATAAGTAAAGCCACATGAAAGTTTGAGTCTGTTCTCATTGGTCAGTTTTCTTGATGTACCGCCATGCGGTATGCTTTGAAGAGACACTGTGTCCATGAGAGGGCTAATAAGTGTTGTAGAGAATATGGTTGCATCACCTGTTTTGGGAAACTCTGCAGTTGCCCAGAGAAATAAGCCAGGTAGAGGTCAGCGCTTTAAACATGGGCATTTTTGAGATTTAAGTGCACATTTAAGCTTTTAAAGAGAGGCTAACAAGGGCTGCACCTTCTTCCCAAACCCCTGGGTGTAAGGAACTCTCTGAGGAGAGTTGGTCATAGCACACACAGTGGCAAGCAATCTACCGGCATCTTAGATATCGGCCTCTAGAGATCTGTTCTTAGTTCAGAACCTCCCAAGAGTCTCAGAAATAGTCTCTGGTCTGAACTGAGCCACTGGGGGTGGAACCAAAGCTCTGTGTCTGTAGTAGTTTGGAAAATGGAAGAAAGTTTTAGAATGTCTTTGGGTTTTATGAGACCACACAGAAGAACCCTTTGGGTGTCACCATCAATGCCCGGAGATGCTTTTGACATCTCTCATGGTTGAAGGCATATGAAGTGAGGTCACAGGGGGCAGCTGCTCCTTCCAGGCACTTTTCAGTCATGTCTGGAGACTTCTACCATGGAGGAGTGGGGTGCTGCTGATAGGTGGCAAGTAGAAGCTAAAGACATTGTTCAGCACCCTACAATAATAAGGAATAGCTCCTACAACCAAGGGGGCTATTTTGCAATGCAAATTACACTCAACCAATTCACACCAGCCCCAAAGCAAAGCTTCCTCCATGTCCATCAAAAGCAGGGACTTTTCATCTTCCCCTCCCCGCCGTGTTATCAGTAGGGGCCAGCATACACCTGGCAGCCAACTGCCATCTGTGTTTAAGTTTTCAGAAGACAAGTATGTGTTCTCTGGAACTCATTCACCTGTGAGAAAACTAGGAAAATGCTCTGATGACTCGAAAGAGTGTTTAGGGAGCACCGATGACTGATTATGAAGAATCAGACAGAGGGATGCTAGGATAAGGTTGCGAAGTTGAGTGTGAAATATGATGCTATCTTCAGGCTCTCTGCATTATGGGGTAAAAAATATTTGCATCCCTAATAGACAAAGTTGTTGAACGGTTGACCAGTAACATCACAAAGCCTGACACTTAATCAGAGTGAATGAGAGAAGTTAGCACTGAGACCTCCACACAGGTCTTTCTGCTCAAGCCACACTCAATAATGGCTTGTATTTTAGAGCTTGGGGTAGTCCTTCTGAAGTTTTAAACACTTGGAGATGAAGACATGGAAGACCATTGAGGTCTAGGCAGTAGGAAGAGGAGGAGGAAGTTACAGGAAGTCAAAGAAGACAATGGAGAGGTAGCCTTTCTTAACCTGTCTTGAATGACGCTTGATCTATTCTAGGTACTTCTGGCTGTTAGTATGGGGTGTCTCTTAACACTTTCCATCTAGAAGCAGCAGAGAGGAATTCTGCATGTCAGTCACAGGTATGGTTGAAAGGAAGTAAAAATGGTAAGAGATCAAGTCCACAGTGGGAAAAATAGAACCTAGCCAAGAGAAGTTATGAGCTTGAGAGAAACTTAAGTCCAGATTCAAAGTTGAAATACTCATAGCATGTTCAGGAGGCAATGGAGACAGCTCTGAGAGCCAGCCAATGTAAATGCAGGGTGGTGAGATTGGATCAGTACAATGGGGTGATCACTATTAATAGTACGGCTGTTATTTCCACCACAAGACTTTCTGATTGCTTCCCAAAGTGCCTGGGAGGACACCCTAGCCATTAAGAGTTCAGGACCCAGCCAGGGTCCTTTAATCCCAGCACTTAGGAGGCAGAGGCAGAAGATCTCTGGGTGTTTAAGGAACCCAGTCTCCAGGACAGCTAGGGCTACCTAGTGAGACCCTGTTGAATTTTGGGGAGGAGGCAAAATTATGGTTTGAACCCCAGTCCTGCCTCTGTGGACCTGGATTGTCATCTTCAAGTGGCTCACATGGGTTGTACCCCTGTTTAGGAAGCCTATAAAGCAAGGGCAATGACACCCACCCGGTATCACTCCTGGGATATTCTACTGTATACTGTATACTGGTCTGAGAAACAGTAAGACCTCAAAAAATAATCAAAGTTGGTTGTTTCTAGTATGGAACAGACCAGATAGTTTTACAACTTGTATGGCATATCAGTTGTAGTTTGAATTTTCCTCCAAAGCAAGTTGAGGAGGATTTGAGTTCAATGGAATCATGTGGAAAGGCACCCAAGGGGCAGGGAGGAAAGAGGGACCAGTGACCCAAGGGTTCTGTTATTTAGTCAGTTACTACTGTGGTGCCTTGGGCTTATGTCCCCTGGGAACCTTTGGGAGCTGGAGTACAGCATCCTCTGTAAGCATCACACCTGAAGGACATGTGGACTCTCACCTTGATGTCTCAGGTCTGAATTGACATTGTTTGAAAGCTTCCCCAGATGTTATCAATTTTGACGCTCGAGAGCTGCTGGAGATGGGCAGTAGGCTCAGAGGAAACACCAAGCCATGAGATTGTTAGTGATTTCCTCTAACCTGAAACATATTATTTTTTGGAGGGAGACCTCAAGAACTTGGGGGAAACCTAGAAGGCCCAGGAACCCAAGGAATTTACAAGACCCACAGAGGCCCTGTCCAAAGTTGTACAATAAGCATGCAATCACTATGGAGAAGAGCCTTCTAGAGAAGCCCTCAAGGAAATCAGGGGCCTCCAGGGATACTGCTTTCATGAGTCTTTACCCATGCTAAGGTGGGTTGTTCAGTGATGGAGTTGCCTTAGATCAACCACACTCTTATAAGTAACTCCTTACCTATGGACTCATAAGTAACCTTAGTAAAAGCATGGATTTGCCAGGCCAAGGTGTTGAGTGGAAGAATTTCTTTGGTCTGTCATCAGTACCCTGTCATGAATAAATAAATATTCAGTTGTTCATGGAAAGGTCTTACAACAGAGGTACCCATCCCTTTAGTTAATGGTTGATCAAGCCATTTGTGAAAAGGCCAGAAGTCTGGCTGGGTATGAGACGGATCTAGCTGTGTCTGCTGGAGTCAGATTCAAATAGCATAAAACCAGCAATGCTCTCTGGGCCCATAATCTTTGTTTAAGCATTAAGGAAACAGATAAGTATGGAAGAAGCTGTACAAAATAAAATATTTCTATATATTATATGCGATAGCTCAAATTGGAAGTAGTAGTAATAGCCAACCTTTATTGAGTGGTTGCCTTGTGCCCGGTGCTTTAAATGTCTTACAAATACACTAAATTTCGAGCAAATGGAAATTGGTTAAGTAGCTCAATGGAATATTACACAGCCATTAAAGAAGATAACTATGAAGATGATAACAAGAGAAATACCATATAAGTGAGAAATGAACATCAGGCATGAGATGGTTTGTACTGCTGGGTCCTTTTAACACAACAAGCCTAGTCCTGTGGGAACGGGGAATAAGGTGTGAGAGGAAGAATTTCAGCCTCCTCTCTGCATGTTTGCTCGCTCTCAGAATGAGATTCTGAGTGATCTCTTTCCACCCCTCGTTTACAAGTCTTTACTGATGTGTTTATATTAAATTTGTAATGAAAAGATAAGAAAAATGAAAAGGTAAATAAGGAAATGAAAAAGAAAATGAAGGAAAAGATCTCTCAATCATCTCTAAAACAGTGTTTTATCAATCCCGACCCCCTGATGATTTGGGGAAAGAGGATGCTATAATAGAGAAAGATCCTTCCAAAAAATGAATCCGGGGGCAGTGTGGGAGCTGTACTGGATCAGGAGAGAAATGAGGCAAGATTGTAACTTACAAGCTAATAAAGGTCACAGGAAAGGCCAAATTTGATTTCAGAGTCTTGGTGCTTAATGGTAAGGGGAGGAAGGAGAAAGGAAAGAAACAAGCCCAGTGTTTGAAGGTTGATTAAGTGGATGAAGATTATCCTCGGAGTAAATATATATCGTATAGGTAACGCTTTAAATCATATTTTATCACGTCCATTCTTGCATGTAATTCTGACAACCATTTTATATGCTATTTTTTTCATTTTTCTTGTGTTATCAGTGAAGTGAGGGAAGACTGGAGAAATAAAGGCACCTTCCTATGGTGGTGCATAGATATGATGGACTGGTGGATTCCTGGTGACTGGCTTGGATTCCTAGATGGCTGGGTGACTCAATGGTTGGATGAAGAGATGGATGGATGAAGGACAGTGGTTGGTTGGATGAGTGAGTGGTTGGTAGCTGGGGTAGGTGGATGGTTGGATACATATGTATGTATGTATATATGTATGTATATATGTATTATTATTATTATGTATGATGGGGATGGAAGGAAATATGGATATTATATGTGACAGATGAACAGAGGGAAAGATATATGTGTGTATATAGTAGATAGATGAATACGTACATGGTGGCTGGTGGAAAGTTGGTTCACCTAACTACGTAGGTAACAAACAATTTGGATTGTTACAAAGTCCATTTAGAAAAGCCAGGAATGGAGAAGCTCTTAGGTGGTGAAAAAGAATGGGAGAAAGCAAGAAGGCGATAAAGGAAGAAAACCCAGGCTTGGCAGGAAGAGTGCCCACTGGTCCTCTGTGGGAAGTCCAGTCAGATGATGGGGATTGGGTCCATGCGGCACAGGGCAGGAAAGCCAGGGCACTTTGAAGGAATCGATGCGGTAATTGGTCAGTCCAGGGCACACTGTGACAAGTGCTAAGGAATAGAGGCAGTGGTAGGAAGGGAGAGTTCTATGTAGAAGAGAGGAGGGCAAGAAGAAAAAGAAAAGGAGAAACAATACAATTACAGGTCTGAGTGGAGCCACCAAGTAGCCAGGATTTGACTCAACTCCATTGCCCCTTGTTCTTCAGAGAATCCCATAACTCCCCGCTGTGTATCTATCTTTGTATCTGTAACATAGGAGGGCATTTTAATCCCTTTTTCTCAGAGGATTAACTGGAGTCTGTGAAAAAGCTTAGCCAGTGCCTTCCTGGTCCCTTCCAGGTGGAAACCAGCAGAGCTTCTAGCTCAGTGTTTTCCAAGCTTCCTAATGCTGTGACCCTTTAATACAGTTCCCCATGTTGTGGTGACCTCAACCATAAAATTATTTTCATTGCTACTTCATAACTGTATTTTGCTGCTATTATGAATCACAATGTAGATATCTGTTATGCAGGATATCTGATACATGACCCCTGAGAAAGGTTATTTCATCCCCAAAGGGGCCACAACCCACAGGTTAAGGACCACTGTCCTAGCCACTCACTCATGTCATCTCCTGGGAACCCCAAGCTGTGATTCAAGAAACTGAAGCTTCATTACCCAGTCCATCCCGAGAAAGCCAATCTGGAGCCACCATCTGCACAAGCTGCCACAGAAAGTAACCACCTTTGTGGGGGAGACAATGAGATTTGGTATGGTAGCTTTAATTCTTGGGAACTAGCCTTCTGAAGTTTGCAATAAGGAGACACGCTAGGCTGAATTTTTCCTTTTGCTGTATTGAGGGAAGCATTAATAAATGGATCCTGTTCACTAATGCAGAGTTGTGAGGTGTTTCCAGAGAGCAGCTGGAAGCAAGAAGTAAGAACTTGGGAGGTTCAGAGGGGGTGGATGAAAATCCATCAGATCCTGGTAGTGCCATGAACTTGGTGCCCTTTCTCCGGTCCACAAAGTTTTACACTCTTATAATTGATGCTCAGAGAGGACGGAGCACAGCAGGCTTGGCATGAGGAATCCTAAAAGCCTTATTAACCTGACCACTTGGCCTTTTTTAGTACAACCCCTGCTGGGCTAGTTTGGTGCTGGATTATCTTGGCCCCCCACAACATTCTGTTGTTGGGATGAAGAGGTTTGACTTACCACTTCTCTGCATCTGAGTCCCTCTCATCTTTCCAGTATTGACTCCAGAAAGTCAGCTCTGTACTCCTGTTGCTTTCTTCCCCTCTTGGCCCTGTCAAGGATGCCTCTTCTCTGAGGCACTAGCGAAGATACGCAATACTACAGTTCCTAGTGTGTTGAGTGGCCCACATACCCTCTAAGTAAGACTAGAGCCTGCAGAAGAGGAGTTCAAACTGGAGGCCTGCCCAGAGGGACAAGTTCAGGAGCAATTAAAATTGTAAACTTAGGAGAAAGGGTAGAAAAGACAGAAGAAGTCAAGAGGCATTTTGTGGGTTTTTTCGGTGGTACTGAGTCTTATCTTATTGGATGGTTATGTGTGCATGGTTCTGGAAGTAGGAGAAGATGCACTCATTAGACACTTGCTGGTAGAGAATAGGCCTGGAGTGGTGGGGGCTTTATGTTAGACGGGAGAGACATTGGCAGCTTGAGCTGTTCCCTCCAGAGTAGGTAGGTCTTTATCCTAATAAATATACACATGGTACTCGATAGATGTTCATTTACCAAATCAGCATTTATTGAGTACCATGTATGTATGTCCAGTACCCAGCTATATGCTCACATACAGTATGTGAATCTAGCCTCTGAGTTCAAGCCCTGATTATAACTGGCTTCATTGCACAGCGCAGACTTCTGGGCATGGGTTTAGCCTCTTCATCATCTCTCAGACAGAACCCAGGAGGCTGGAATAGGCATTTTGCAATTAAGAAAACAAAACCCCAGGGACCTTTCTTTTACAGTGTATAGTTGGCAGAACCAAGATTTGAGTCCAGGTCTCCTGACTCCACAGAGTTGTCATTTAACTGGGAGAGTATATTGACGGGGTATGTCTCATCATTAATTGCTTTCTGGCTAGCTTTAGGCAGAAGAGTTCACTGTATATTTTCTTAAGTCTGTTAGGAGAACAAGACTCAGAGAGGGCAATGCACTGGAGAAGGACTACACAGGGAGTGCCAGGGAGACTACTGGGATTCACTGACTCCATTGTACCTTCCAAAGGAACAAGATTAAGTAATGTCCCAGTGAGGATGGCCTTGGCCTTGGGGCTTGGAATAGGCTATTGATATTGACCACTGGCCAGGCTGCTAGAAGCACGATTCTTCAGGGAGCTGGCTTAATCCAGAGAGGCACAGAAGAGAAGGTGGGATTTGACTTGAGAGTTTAGGAAGAACCAGCTTTGTCTACTCAGAGGAATGCTATTGGGGCCTGTTGTCCTCTTGAAGGCCACAAGTTTTACTTTTTTATTTGTAAGTAGCAACTTTTCCGGGGTGTCCTATTGTAGCCACCTTCCTCAGCCTGTCCTGGTCACCAGGTACCCTGGAGACCTGCTGAAGTCACTGTGTTTTCCCAGGAGACCTCTGGTTCTGCAGAGAAGACACAGGGTGTGAAGACAGTGCTCCACTTCTCTGCAGACTGCAGTGCTTCAGAAAAGCATCATTGGTTTGTCACTATGGACTGTCATGGGTGATACCCAGGCCATAGAAAGTCACAGGAAAGTAGCAAGTCTCTGGCTACTTTCAGAGGATGTCTTTCTCACTTAGGCCAGTATGGTACATGAGCTTTCTATTGATGACAAGATGGGTGGATCTTGGTTACCTGAAACCCAGTGCTCTTTCTACTTCTTCCTGATTGACAACCCCAGAAAGCCATCCATGTGGCTTGAAGATGGCTGGGTGCTTGCTGCTACTCTACTTTGAGTCATTGAGGTTCTCCCTATGATGTCATCATAATCCATACTTTGCTTGTGCTGGGTGAGCTTGGCTTTTGATTCCACTTGGTGGAGTCACAGATTATGGAAAAAAAAACAATCAAGAAAGCTTCTCAGGTTGATTGGCAAGCCCATTTCACTCACTTGCTCTAACCTAGAATTCTGCTTTTTTGTTTTTGTTTTTCTAATTAAAAGAGCTGGTTTTTTTTAAGCCTTTGCCCTCCCCCCCCATAACTGATCATTTCTGAAGGACACCTGGCCTTCCTTGAGTTTTAGCTGGAATCCAAGATTCATTCCATGACCTTGGGTTCCAAATGAGTGAAGCCCACTAAATAAAGCTGAGCAAAAAATGTTAAAAGAAAAAATGTAGTGAACACTGAGCACTGTGTGTTCTTTGCATGTATGTGTCAGTTCATGCAAGGCTGCCCTGGAAGCTGGGGATCAGGAAGACACCAAAATACAAGGTTGTCCAAGGGGCTCCTAAACTTACAGACTATCAATATTACTCTTGGTTGTCCTACTCCACTCCAGGGATTGAAGATAAGTTCCCATTGCTGAAGACCTGTGTACTTCAGGCACAGGGACCAGAGGTCTCTTGAGCTTGAACGGACCTTCCTGAGGATCAGAAGGCACCATGAAATCTTCCGAAAGAGGGGAGGCAACCCAGCCATGACAACTGTGAACTACAACAACAGCCAGCATGGTGCAACAACCCCGGGGAGTGCAGTAGTAACACACACACCTTGGCAGCAACCAACAGAGGCTTAAGACCTTCTCAATGAGGAAAATACCATGCCTGGTACTGGAAACTTTGCCAACTAACCCAAGGCTAGTGATCTTGGGGGAGAATCTACAATGACTACATTACTAAACAGCATAACCCCTAACTACATCCCAAATACTTGTCCCTATATCCACAGATAAGTGTAGCTCTCATTCCTCCTGAAGGAAACGTCTCTTTGCAGTGGATGGCAACCACAATAGAAAACCACAACCAAAGTACAAGGTGATGGAGCCCAGTCCCAAGTGGTTACATCTGCAAAGCAACTCCCTTGAACCTAAGGGTCAGGAAGCATTTTAGAAGAGGGGACAGAAAGATTGGAAAAGCCAGAGGATCGGATCGGGGAGGGTTTTTTTTTTTTTTTTGGTGAGACCTCCTGGGTACTGAGATCACAGTTACTTCCCTGGTTTTGAGACATTGGTGGGGATAGAACCCAGGGGCTTGTACATGCTAGGTAAGTAATCACTAATTGAGTCACATCCCAGTGTGCTCCCGGATAAGCAACAGAGCAACACCAAGTGTTAATTAGTAGGCTGCGACTCTTTTTTTCTTTTTCTTTTTCTTTTTTTTGGTTTTTCAAGACAGGGTTTCTCTGTGTAGCCCTGGCTGTTCTGGAACTCACTCTGTAGACCAGACTGGCCTTGAACTCAGAAATCTGCCTGTCTCTGCCTCCCAAGCACTGGGATTAAAGGCATGTGCCACCACTGCCCAGCAGTAGGCTGCGACTTTGTGGTGGGTCCAAGAAGAGGCTCCTAAGGTATCTTTCACAAGATTCCCAGGAAGAGAAGAGGGAAGGGCACAGACCATAGAGAACCTTAGATGCTGACCAGTCAAAGGGACTTAATGAATGGTGGAGTCTGGAGAGTGATGAAGGAAAAACAGGTTTCTTCCAGCCCATTAGAAGGCTGTTCTCTGGCCTGAGGGCTGACTCTCCTATAGACCAAACTACATCAGGCGTTTCAGAAATACTTATAGCAGACAGGGGCACAGAGATAGAAGGGACCAATCTTTGCTTCCAGGGGTCCACCTGTGGCATCTGCAGAGCCAGCAGGTCCAGCTCTCTGTGCCTTAAACCTCAGGCTGGTGTCTCTGGCTTGAGTTTCTGTGGCCTGAGTTGGGTTTTTTACTTGACTGCAAGTCAGTTTCCAGCAGTCCTGATGATCCCCGCTGAGCCTTCCCCAGGATCTGGGGGAAAGGATCATACTTTTCCCTTGAGTAGTTTCAAGCCAAGCACGTACCATTTCTAGAATGTTTGAAAACTTCTCTTGGTTCTCAGAATGCAATTCTGACAGTGCTGAAGGCTGCCAATTAAATGACAATTTAGATAAAGGCTGTGTGGGAGAGGGAGCACAATATCCCGAAACCTAATAATGGTTTCCTCCTGTCTTTCTGAGGCTCTGGCATAATCCTGATTGACTGGCTCACTTCTTTGGGCATTCCCATTTACTGGACAATTTAATAACATTTAAAATGTTTGACAACTTTTATTTGAGGGCAGACATGCTCGGGGGAAGGGGCTATGGGTAAGGATATAACTGTCCTACTGTTAGGAGAGCTGCTGCTAGTGTGAATAAGACTCTGTTCACATTTGGCAGGGTGGGGGGAAGAGCCGAAGGCCAAGAACAGATTCAAACCTATTACCCATCTAAAGGTAAAAGGTGCCAAGCACCTGTCCCAGAGACAAGCACTTTCTGGTGTTTGCTTCTCTCCTGAGCTTCAAGGCTGACACTATGGCCATAGCTGTCACATCAGTGAAGTATCCCAGAGCCACACAGTCAAAGCATCATGCCACTGGTGGCCCAAGATCTCCAGTTCTCAGTCATCCTCCTAGTCTGCTATTCAGGGCCAGTGTGATGGCTCAACAGGTAAAGTCACCAGCTGCCACGCCTGAACACCAGAACACCAACTGTGGGAAAAGAGAATCAGCTTCATTAGTTTGCGATCTGATCTCCATATAAATGCTGTAATATACATATATATACACATATATACATATATATATATATGCACACATGAAAAATATGGAATTGGGCAAAGGGTTAGGATGGGGAAGACGGCTTAGGAGGTAAGAAGACTTACAATTCAATCATGAGAACCTGAGTTCAAATCTCATTTATTGGACAATTTAATCACATTTAAAAATGGTTGACAACCTTAATTCGAGGGCTGATATCTAGTGTGTCTGCGTGTGTGCCTTTAGCCCTAGCACTGGGGAAATGTAGAAAAATCACTGGGGCTGTCTGGACCAAGGTTCAGTTAAGAGACCCTGTCTTTAAGGGTTTGAGTGGGACACGGAATGTCTTCTGGCCTCCACAGTGCATACCTATACACATATGTATCACACACACACACACACACACACAGAGAGAGAGAGAGAGAGAGAGAGAGAGAGAGAGAGAGAGAGAATAATATGAATCTAGTTCAGCAGGCATTAACTTCAGCCACATGCGGACACGCAGACGTCTGAACTGGCACTGTTCACCAGGTTGAAGAGAGTCAAAGGAAAGTAAGAGAGCTAGGCCGAGGAATGGGAGTCGAAGCAGAGAAACATAGCACACTATGTAAACAGGCACCACTAGGTAAAAACCTGTCCAAAGTAAGGCCACAGCACACAGAGAATGCTAGCCCATTCATAAATCCCTGTGTGCCCTTATGTACAGTCATGAAGAATGGCTTACATGTAGCCCACTCCCAAATCAAAACTGGCATAAACTAATATAATACTGTAAATAACAGGAAACTGTGCAGGCTCACTCTCATAAACACTCAACATCATCGTGCTTCTGCTAGGAGTCTTCTCTGGAGAAACAACCCCAAAGAAACAGATTACCTTGTCTGTAAACAGCACAGCCCCAGCCTCTGCAGCTCTGGGAAGATGACAGGGAGCCAGCCAGACTTGAGAATTATAAACACGTCCTAATTAGTCCTGGCAATCCTGAGGTGAGCCCAAGGCAGGATGGTCTCTCCACCTTAGCACAGTTGCTATTTGGGGCCACCTGAGTCTTTGTGGTGGGGATTGTCCTTGACATGGTAGAATGTCCCTGGGATCTGCTCACTAGGTCCCAGGAGCATCCCCATACCCATGCAAGCAAACATAACACTCCAGACAGTGTGCCAGGTGCCTTCTTTGTCGGGGCTGGTAAGGGAACAAACTCTTCTCCCACTGGGAACAACATTATTTTTGAAGGGTGGTTAGAAGTCATGGCATAGCCATTCAATAGAAACCCAAAACTGTAGTCAGGAGGTTGTATTAGCAGCCTTGGAAAATGAAGCCAATCTTCAAAGGCAGCAAACAAGACTGCATTTATCCTAAAGACTGTAACCAGCTGGCAGAGGATCTCACTTTCATAAGCTACTAGAGTGTATGTTGGGGACAGGGAGAGAGACAAAAGGTGACACCAACTTCTGTACTTAGGGAGTCTCATTGACTGAAGTGTGTGGGTTTGTGTAGGATCAGGAACTCTCAAGCACAAACATACAGCATACACACACACACCACACAATAACCCCCACACCACACACATGCACAGACATACACACACATACATATACACCACATCCACTACACACCATACACAAACACACACACTACACACCACACATACACACACTACACACGATACACACACTTCCCACCTCACACAAACATGCATGCCACACACACACCACACACACACACACACACACACATACACACTGCCTACCACACACAAACACACTACACACTACACACAAATAAATACATACTGCCCACCATACACACACATACACACACACACACACACACACACACACACATATACACAGGAGTTAAGATAAATGTGACCACATCAGGGCAGATCACCAAAATGTCTATCAAAACCAAATATGGCTGATGAACTACAGTTCCCTATTGTGGAACCCAGTCTCAGCTGTGGCTGCCAGGGTGAGGGTATGCAGAACTGCACAGAGAGCTCTAGTTAGTAAGGGACTTTAGGAAAAAGGCAGAGCAAGCCCTGACCAAACAGAAACACTTAGAGTCCAGAAGTCAGAGGCCAAGCTAGACAGATCAGAGGTCCCCAGGGTCAAACTCCAGATCTTCTGGTAAGTTAAGTTGTATTTCTTCCTATTCACTCTGAACCTGGGTCCAAACACACTGGAGCCATTGCTGATATAATATGTATTTCCTGAAGCAGACAGAAGGCACAGAAGAAAGAAAACACGTTGATTTGTAGGGTTTTCAGCTTAGCAAGTGATATTTGTTCCGCCTCCCCCTTCTTTTATTTAGAGGTCTGTTGATGCGGCTACAATATTGTTCCGGCAATAAAGGTGAAATATGTGTGGATGTTAACAAAGACAGCCCAAGATGAGCCTTTGGAAGGATGTGACTGGTTAGGATTTAATATTCATTAAGATTAAAAAAAAATCTATTATGCTTTTGAAAGCCAAAAAAAAAAAAAAACTAGCCTCTTGCCTCCCAAGCTTGTGGCAGAAGCCACTTTAAAGCAAGTCCAGGAAGGCGGCTGTTGGAAATATGGCTCCTGCCCAGGGGTCAGAGTGATGTGTCATATTAAAGGGACAGAGCTGTCCACGACCCTTGCTTCCTCTCTTCCCTGGCCAGCCCAGTCTCGGGGTTGTCCCAGTGAGACTGGCACTCAGCTCTCCCTCAGTGGGCCGAAGGCAGACACAGGTGTGAGGATACGCACACCATTCATCTTCTGAGATGAGCTCTGACCACGGCCTAATTAACCCGAAGTGCAGCAAAGATTCTATTTGTGCTTTTGTGGGGGGTGGGCAGAAACTGATAGGAACGGGTAATTGCGAGACATTAAGGAAGAGACTCAAATAGTGTGTGTCACGGTTTAATATGGGGAACTATTAATGATCCATTACTGTGAGCACTGAGTGAAAAGGTTGCTGCCATCTCCTTCTCAAGCCAGGCAGCCAGCGGACCCTTCTCCTCAAGTGGGGGATTAGTTAGATCCTCCGATGCCCAAAGCCTAGAGATCAGCATTAGCACTCTCTAGAAGGTCCACACCTGTTGGACTCGCTGCAGGGCAGCTGTGCCACTCTCCAGTGAGAGTGTTAAATGCATAGCAACTCCTCCACCCCACCCCCCAACCTGTTGTGCAGTAAGATTGTTCCCCAGCAGCTAGGCTCTTCTTTCTTATGTTCTAATAGAAGTGAATGCAGACCAGAGATGCTCAGCTCACTGTTCGCAGAGCACACAGCCCTGGGGAAACCTCAGTTAAGGAGTGATGAGGAAGTACTCTGCACTCTACTGTTCCCATTCATGAATGAGTATCATGTCATCATCTCCTATAGATTACCTCAAAACAACATATAGGCTTCTCTTTTAAGGGATTCATTGACTCTACACTGTTTGATAGAGTAGTCGCTAGGCACCTTGGGACCATGTTCAAATTTTCTTAAGCAAAACAGAAAAAAAAATTTAAATCTAATGTCTCAGTCATGGGAAGCATTTGATGTGCTGGTAGTGGCATGTGGCTAGTGGCTACTGGGCAAATCCAGGACATCTCCATCTTCACGCAAATATGGGGGACGTTTGTGAGTTGTAATGAGCATGCTGTGCCCTCCCATAGAATGGGAGGCTCAGATTAGCCTTCACGAAGTCGTCATCTCAATTGCCAAGGTGTCCCTTGTGTATTGTCAGGTCAACAAGCGATGCCATATTAGTCTTTAGAAGCAAGTAGACTTAAACACACATGTACACATCCCTTTGGACGTGTGGAAAGGAGACAGGAAGATGCATACCAGGCTGTCAACAGTAGCTGCCTTGTGGAGGGAGGATTGCTATTTTTGTTGGTATTATGTCTGGACTCCACCCTTACAGATACATAGCAGCAGCCAGGTATGCTCCTCCCCACAGTTACTTGGCAACAGCCAGGTAGACTTGGCCCACTATAAAAGGTGCTGCTTGGCCCCTCCTCTCTCTCTTAAGCTCTTGCCTCTCTCTTGCCTCTTGCCCCCTTGTGCCCCCTGTCTCTCCATTCCTTTCCCTCCTCTCTTCACGTGGCCATGGCTGGCCTCTACTTCTCTGCTCTTTCCTTCTCTCTGCTTTTCTCTGCCTCTATTACTCTCTTAAGTCCTCTCCCTATGCCCTGAATAAACTCTATTCTACACATTACCATCATATGCCTGGTCTCTCAGAGGGAAGGGATGCCTCAACATGGGCCTGCTGAGACATCCCCTTCCCTTCACACTCCTCCAGAACATATTCTTATAACTCTTTCTCCTTTTATGATCACAACAGTTTTCCTTTTATTTTTCCAACTCATATACTATCCAGACATATGTCAGTGTACATCATTCCTTCCTGTCCCTCTGTCCCTCTGACAGTGGCTGGTGCTAGCTGATTGGTGATTCATGGCAGTACTTGGGAGCTGGGAGAGTAGAGGCTTAGGGCAGCTCGATTGCATGCAGCTCAGGACACTGTGGTGGAGGTTCGAACCCCAGCCGACCGAGTATACACACCTGGGGATTTGTTAGTGCAATGAGACCACCAGCCACTTTTCTGAGCCCGGGAGTCTATGCAGTGGATGCCAGGAAGGGACAAGCCAAGGTTTTCTCCTGTATGTCCTTTAAGTTGCCTTATCTCTTGATACGATTTTCTTTTTCAACAAGAAGAAAATCTCATTAATCCTTGCCTGTTGACTATGCTTACAATTTCATCCATAATGTTTGGCTAACAAAACTGTGGATTTTCTTCCATTAGTCACAGACTTCTCTGTGAAGCAATGACCAGGTAGCGTGACATGAATTTAGCTGAGCATGTATGACATAGGCATAAAGCTCAAAGCATTTTAGACATAAATATACATACATGCTATGCACCAATATGTGTATATGCATATGGACATGTGTGCAGGAGATGTATATATATATGTGTGTATGTGTGCATATGTATAGCTGTATATATATCAATATGTATATATACACATCGACATGTACATGTATGTGTGTGTATATTTGTGTATATATGAACATGTATGTATATATAACAACATATGACTATACCTGCATATGTCTATTGTAGATATGCCTGTGTGCCCATGTATACAGATATATATATATACATATAGATATGTATATATATGTGTGTGTGTGTGTTTTTAGCTGACCCTCATTATGATGAATTCTATATTTCTACATAAGCCCACATGCTCAGCTTTGAGAGCTCAGATTCTCCTTACTGGTCTCCTGCAGACGTGAGTAAAATGAAAACCGACAGTTGCCTTGTGCCCAAGTTCCTGCTGTGTGTAAATATGGAGACTTTCTGCTTTCTCCTTCAAGCCTTCCTATCAGAGAGAAGCATGGGACATTCAATGCCACATGCTCCCCATTTGTGAACATCTCATTGTCAGTTTTGCTCTGTCCAGTGGGTCCCAAGTGGAGTGCTGAGGGCCATCTGTTGTCTCCGAGCTCAGGGACGCTGCAGTGTACCCGAGGCAAAATACAGAAATTCGGCAGGAGTTACAGTGTTCTGGCAGTGATCTTCTTGCTGATGAGCCACCAGTCAAATACGGTGTCTGAAAACAGATGCACATAGAAAAGGGTTCATTAGTGATTGGTGGACAGCAGTGCCGTGACCAGACACTTATAGAACCCTAACCCCATTGTACCCTCAAACCATATAGTCTCTGTTCTGCCAGTTCAAGAGTTCGGTCTTGCTCATAACCCATGTGGTTCTGTGGCGGTCACTGGGAAGTGAGCACATGAATTGAGTGTAGGACTGCCCATGAGCTCCTATGTGGTCTTCTCTCCCATGTCTCATTATATCCAGCTGAGGCACAGAACAATGAGGTGTCACCATTCCTGCTCAGCCCCGCATTGTTCCAGGGAGGGCAGTTTTGAGGAGCCGGTCTGAAGAGGGAGCAGGAGTGAAATGGGGAAGAGCTATTGCACCAAGTTTGAATGTAACACATTGACAGTGCAGGGAATTTCTCCCTTCAAAGCCTCCTTCACAAGGGTATGGGAAAAAAATGTGACAGCACGTTCCCATCTTCCATTGTTCAAAAGTTTACCCTGTGGTTTTCCTTCACTGACACCTCTGGGTGTTGCCTCCATGATCAGTGTTCTCTTTAGAGTCAAGGAGGAAGCCCCAGGGCCAGAGGCGAGAGGCTCTCAGACCCATGAAGAGGCCAACACCACCAGATGTCCCTTCCAAGCTGGGCAGAAGTCACACAGTGGAGTCCAGACACAGGAATGGGAGGCTCTGAGGTGGTGCCTCCATGGAGTCTGAGGCAGGCACGAGCCCAGAGTTGCTACTGAGAGGCCCCAAAGCCTCCAGCTGCCACTGCTGCTGCTCATTCCTGCTTATGTCAGCTGGGGCCTCTCTGTTCCCGTGCCTTGCCGCAGCATGCAGCATTTATGACCGTGTTGTCAGGGAGCCTTTCAATCTTTTTATGCTCCGCTTTCAAAGCTGTCTGGAAATGAGATAAGTTAAAGCTTAATACAGATTTCCAGAAACACCTGTATTTGTCAGGCTGACCTAATATTAACACAAGTTCTCGTCTCTCCTAGAATGTTACTCCATCTATTGCCAGGCCATTTCCCAGGGCTGTACTGAGAGTCTAAAGAACTCATCTGTGCACCCAAAGCCATGAATACCAAGTAGACATGCAGAATGGCTCCAGGGGCACAGGGCTGGGCTACCCAGGAAGCTGACACTGTCATATGCAGCAGTATATGGCCACTGTAGCGCCCCAGTTCAATTGGGCTACTAAATCCTGGAATGTAAGACTTTTCATTCTTTGTGTCCCGCAGCCCTGGTCACAGTGTGAATCCTGATCTCCATACTGAAGAAAGATTAACAGAAACCACCAAGTCCAGATACATTGCCATGTCTGCTTTTTGTTTTGCTAGACTTGACCTCGTTCCTCAAGTGATGCAAGAAGTTGATACTGATGCACGATGTGTTAGCATTCCTTCTAGGATCCGCCCCAAAGTTACCTGGCGACAGCTAGGTATGCCTGACTCACTATAAAAGGGGCTGTTTGCCCTATCCTCACTCTCTTACCCACTTAACTCTCTTACCCTTTCTGTACCTTCCCTTGGGGTGGAGCCTAGAAGGAATGCTAACAGACTGGACCAATAGGGTGGGCTAAGTGCTCATCCTCAACATGAAGCCCAGGGCAAGTGTTTGGGCAGCAGTTTTGCCTTAAGCAGCAATCTGAGCCACAGCTTTCGGTCTACTCTTGGATGTCACTGGATGTAAAGAGGCTTCCACTTCTGACCTACACATTCAAAATTTCTTAGAACGGGTGGCGTCTGTTTTAATAAGCTTCTGGGATGACTCAGAGACTCCTCTGAAATTGTAGCCCAAGGGATTGTTAGCTAGTGGGGCCCTTCGGTTGCTCTAAGCTGTGTCATGGTTCACTCCACCTTTTGGGGATAGCGTAGGGATAGCTTAGGTGTGGCTGCGGTATAGTAAGTATGCCAGCCTTTGTTCAGAAATCAAACCTGTGCCTCTTGGGGCTTTCAGTGAGAAGTGTTTCTAGGATATAGGAGCATCTTCCTAGGGAAAGGAGAGATGGTAACAGGCCTGTTAACCTAGGAATTTACCCATAGTGCACCTTGCCCAGAGCAGGCCTGCTCACTACCATCCATACAAAACGGACTCTTTCAGCAAGCCCCATAGACCACGGATGAGACCCAATCCAGAGGAGTCACAGACTAGTTCCCAGGGTGTTCCCGCAGCTCTGAGTTAGCTGGATGGGACCCCATCCCAGGCTGTCACCTGTTTCTAGGGGATGCCATCTCTTTCTCTAGTAGCCTTCAGGGTACAATTAACTTGGGGAAGACAGACACAAGGACAATCCCTTTGGGGGCTCAGTTCTGGCATTTCAAGCCATGAGGATTGCATGATACTCGAAAGTTCACCAAAACCGGACCTGAGTATGATATGTCTTATCTGGTGCCACACTGATAACGTCTGCACAGGAAATAGTGGGTGCTTCATGGCTTAGCCATGGAGCCTTTTATTTTAAGTGACACATTCTAGTAGTGACTTAATTGTAAGTCCGATAACATTCCTTGTAATACTGTCTCCAGTCCTGAGAATTAATTTGACTGGAAAAATTCCAGAAGGACTTAAATGTTTCTCATTAAAAGCATTATAGATAACTTATTAGACATTGTAACTAATTGTAATACCGCCCAGTGCAGTGCCACCCAATTAAGATGCCGTTTCTTCTCCTGTGATTAGCTGGCAAACCTTTCCATAAGAATATGCCCCCTAGAATGTAGATCAATTAAGCATATATAATTGGGCTGAACCATTTGCTCCCCCGATAATCACTCTCTCTGGTGTGATGTACCCCAGCTGAGTTGGGAGGCTCACAAAGCCTGTGGCCCTTACCTCTACTGAGAGCCTTGATGAATGGATCTGGTAAGGCAGTTCACATGCTATTTCTTTTGGACCCATTGGCAAAGATGTATCCTGTTCACTAGGTATGGGGGATTGTCTTCCATTTGTGCATTTTCCTTTTGTAAGAGGATGGAGAGAGACTGTAAGATGACCATCCTTCTTAGTCTGGCTTAAGAAACAGATCAAGCAGGAAGGCAGCGCTGCTGGGTAACTTCTGGTTGCCTCCAAGCTAGAGGCTCTGTCTGGGTTCTGGAACCTCCAAGTCCCTACAGTTTCTGGTCAAGCTGCCCTCTACCAGTTTTTGTGGATCAATGGAAAGCTTAACAAAGAAAAGGAGAGCTCTGTCTGTGTTCACCAAAGCAGTTGACTTCCTGATACTTTGTAAATGCTCCCTAGGACAGAACATTGCCACCATCTGGCACTGGGACATAGACAAGGCTTCACAGGTGTGTTAGAACAATGGCTGCCGTGGCCTGAGGTTAAGAGGCAACAGGTGGGCAGGCATGGTAAGAAGGCCGAGGCCGGAAGACTTCCTAGAGCTCAAGATCAGCCTGGTATAGCTAGGGAGAAGCAGGTCATCATGGGCTGAGGAGTGAGACTCTGTTAGGTGAGGGAGGGAGGGGGGAGGAAGGGTGGGAGGGAGGGAGAGAGAGGGACAGAAGGACAGAGAGACAGGGAGAGACAGAGAAGAACAGATAGAGGGACAGAGAGACAGGAGAGACCAGGAAAGAGGGATGGGTGGGGATTGCATTGTTCTTCTGTCCTTCTCCCCTGGAATATCTTTTGCTTACCTATGGGTATGAGATAAGAAGAAAAAGAAAACATATAAAGCAAAGTCATAAGCCACAGTGAATCAAGATCAATTAAAATTCACCTCTCTAAATCATGTTTGTAGGTATAGTGGCTGGGTTTGCTTACCAGCTTTCAGCAGAGAAGCCATGCAGGGACCCTCCAGGAGGACAGGTGGGGCTATGAATAGGACAGGAGCCTGGAAGATTCTCAGAATGGGGCCAGACATTGGTAATGCTTTGAGTGTATAGACTGGCATGTTGCTTGAGGGAGTGAGTAAGGTGTGAGCCTTAAAGACACATCCTTGGATTTCCCGTCCATAAATCATCTCCTCCGAGTCGTCATTTTTCATCAGTGGGGGAGTCAGGGGGAGTCGGAACTGAGCATAATGTTGCCTGTCATTACAGAACATCTGGCCCTAATGTGCAGGAGCAGCTGTTTAGTACCTGCGATATAAACAAAGCACTCTCATCTTGGCTGCCGCTGCTGCTCCCCATCCTGGAGGTAGAGTACCATCAGGATCCGTTTGCCTCTCGGTGTCTCCTGGTAGGAAGAAGAGAAAGCAGGCAATTCCAACAGGGCAAGGATGCTTGTGTGATGACTTACCATGCACCAGGTGCTGTGGATCTGTTGTGTGAACCTCTTCCAGGGAATAGTAAACAAATGCCTGTTCTTGCCTCCCGCTAGGTAGGCCACTAATGACAGGCCAAAGTATGATTTCAGCAAAGTTTAGCTTGGCAAACCAAAAAGTATATTTGGCTGCCCTAGCGAGCATTGGTAACCCCAAAGTAGCTGGATAAGCAAAGAATAAAAACTAAAACCAACCAACCAACCAACTAAAAACACATCCTAATATGGGTAAGAACTTCTCCTTAGCTACATAGTTAGTCTCTTACTTCATCTGAGGTCCCACATTTGGTACACTGTCGCACCTCATAGAAACCAAGTAACCACCTGCAGCTTGGACCAAATTACATCTAACTAAGGGGAAAGTCTAGCAAGAACTAGGCTAGAATCTCAAGTCAGGGACAGATGATTCTTCCAACTCTCTTTTTCTGTGAGGGGAAGTCAATGGTTAAACAAGCTCCAGTTTGAGCATCTCCCCCAAGTAGTCATGGCTACTCTGATGAAGATGCTTGCTGTTATACCTGGAGAATAGCATTGTGCCACACAAGTGCTTTCATACACCTCAGAGTCAATGAGTTTACTGGGTGTCACTCACAGAGTTTACCTGATCTCACCCCAGGTATGGTGATTTCTCTGTAGCCGTGTGTGGGTGGAGACACTGCACCGAAGATCACACATCTTCCTGTGTGGCTTCAAAGGTGTTTATATGGGTGTGGGTGCAAAGGCATAGAAGTAGAGACTGGATCTGTTGGAGGCACAGTGCAACTTTATCTAAAACTAAGGTGAATGTTGCAACCTGAAAACAACTTGCCTATAATCGAGAAAAGAACATGCGTCTCTGAGTTACGATTTGAGAGGTCCAGAAAGATTTGATGAGATTTTGAGGTCATGTTTCAACATGGGCAAAATAACGATGTTTGCTCCTATATGAAGGTGGGTACTCTGGCACCAGGTGGCAGTGCCATACCCTAGTCATCTGAGCCAATCACCAATCCCTGTTCTTCTAATATTCCTGGCAGTGGGTGAGATGGTATTCACAAACAAACCTTCACAATCTTTAATCAAAATTTTAAGAGACAAATATTTGGAGAAAGTATTAGACTTTTCCACTCCTTACCCAGGCTAGTAAATCTACTGAGGAAATTAGTAACAGTCATAAGTAAGCACTTTGACTGTAGGTGCTACAGCAAAGTCTTTGCCAGTGTTTGGATCAGATAGTGATACACCCATCCCCCTCCCCCATCCCCTCACAGTTGCTCTTTTAGAACCCTCCTGAGATCTTAATACCCAAGCGTTCCCCAATTCTACCTCTCAGACCCGGAATCAAGTTTCTGCAGATTTGAATCATTTACTTTTCTGGTGAGTTTAGGGTTTCTTTCCTACCCATGGACTATTGATTTATATAAGAGAAGGTATTTGATAGTGGAAAGATGTACCCAAGAGTAAAAAGGAAAGCAGGTGTACCTAGGGATGGCCCCTTTCTTGGCTGTTTTTTTTTTTTTTTTGTCCCATGCCTCTCCTCTGACCCCTGAGCTTCTCTGTGGCTTCCCAGTTTCTCCCCACTTTCCCCTCCCTCCTGTTCTGAAAGGAATTTTCCTGCCCAGCTTCTTGTCTGAAACATCACAGTTCCAATACCAGCAACTCAGCTTTGGGACCTTGGCTGTCCCATGGTCATGTCCTAACTCTGTAAATCCTCCCTCTGCTGAGTGGGTGTTAGTGAGTGTGTTCGCCTCTCCCCCATGGAAACTCTGGATAACCTGGGAACAATAACAATTATGCCATGGGCTCCTTGGAAGGGTCATCTGTGAGCTCTCCATTTAACACATCACTAATCCTCAGTGTGTGATTGCTGGTAGGATGGAGCAGCAGGCTCACAGATCTCCTCTTTTATACTTGTTGACTTCTATACTTGTTGTTGACTTCTATACCTGTTGACCTCTATACCTGTTGTTGACTTCAAAACCTGTTGACTTCTATACCTGTTGTTGACTTCTATATTTGTTGGCTTCTATACTTGTTGACTTCTAAGCTCCCATATTTACACCATCACCCTCAGCTCCAGACAAAGGCATGTAGAGAAGATCTCTTATTAACATCACCTGTCAATTAAAAAGCTGATGGCCAAGCATATGAGGCAGGAAATAAGAGGTAGGACATTAGTAGGAAGAGAGAGGATTCTGGGAAATACTGAGAGTATAAAAAAGAGATTCTGGAGAACATCAGGAAGCTGTAAGGGGAGACTATGTAAACTATCAGGTAGATGAACTCAGGGAGACACTGGGGAGACTCAGAGAAAGAAGGGGCTGGGACTGGAGGAGAGATAACTCATCAAGCTGTAGACATGGAGTGGTTTAAATGGTTAAATAAGTTAAAAGCTAGTTGGGGGATGAGCCAAAGCTTATGGCCTAGGTACTTAATGATAACTAATTAGTCTCAGAGTCACCATTCTGAGAGCAGAACTGGAAATGGAAAAATGAATTTAAAAATTACTTTAACAAAAGCATGCTATGACTGTGCCCTTCATGTCTTTTTTGGCCAGTTCCTAACCACTTATCTGTTACTGATAAAATCTCCAGGAGTCCAAAGGTCAAATGTCACTCACAGTTCCCAGTTCCTTCCCAAGTCTTGTGCCCCATATTGTCCTCCTATCTCCCACTTCCACCCAGAGGTGGTCAGTCATTAGCCTATAGTCTCCTCCTTCAGGCCTCTTATGGGATGCCTCTTTTAAGCCATAATTCCATTCTCCTGTGATTATTTTTCTTTATTCATACTGACTCATCTAACATACACAACTGTTTTTTATAGGATTTCTTTATTCCCCATAGGTTTGTGGGAAGGACTCAGTTTTCTCTGAAGAGCAGAAATATTTTACTTTTTAATACCCTACTTGGTATCCTGTCTCTTTGTGGGAACTCAGTAGATTACTGTCTCTATTTTCTGCTTATACCCAGTTCTCTCTACTCCTTGTTTCTGCCACTCGGCCACTCATTCATTCATTCATTCATTCATTCATTCATTCCCATGAGGCCTCCCATATCAACAGGTGGTTAAGAATGGTATCATAACAAAGATCTATAGGAACACTCCCAAGAAGAAAAAATAGCCATGGGATTACATTTTTCATGGCCACAAACATTCTGAATTGTGTGACTTTAACCGTGGCACTTATCTGGTCTTTGGACTTTGTGTAGTAAACACATAGATCCAGTCGTGCCTTGTGTAGACCTCAGATTTCTAAGAGATGTGGTGCTGTATAAACAAGTCTAGGAGGCATGCATTCTGTACAGGTGAGGTACAAGGATGAAATGGAAGGGCCTGATCTTTTCTGAGATGGGACATGTCCCCTTGCCATATGGTGCATTGTTTGGGGCAGGAAAAAAGAGTGTTCACATTGGCATGGGTACAGGGAGGTTGTAGTGATAAAAGGCTACAGAAAGATGCCACAGGCCCAACTGCTTCTGTTTCTCCTCTTTTCCTCCTCTCTCTCTTCTTTTCTTTTTACCATACTGGAGCTAGAACCCAGGGTCTCACGTGTGTTAAGTGCTCAGCCACTGAGCTATACCCCAGCTGTGGCATTGTTTCTCCTTCTCTTCTTTTTCCTCAGTACTTGGCATGGGACCCAAGGCCTGGCACACACTAAGCACCAGAGCTGCACCACAGCCCTAGCTGGCATGGGCTTCTTCATATGTACCTAGAATCGTCTCAGTGTGGGTGTCTTGGCAACAAAAGGAACTGTACTGGCATCAACTCTTCTGAGTTCTTTCAAGTCGAAACACTTTAAAATTTTGTCTCTTGTCTGGCATTGTGCTCACTTATGCATTTTTTCCCTAGCATGTAGGATGTTTTAACATGTTAATTAAGCCTACAGAAGAAACATCTTTTTTACCTTCCAGTTCTTGGAAAGGTGGACCCCAGGGACAAGGAGAAGAACAGAAACCATTTGTGTGGGGTATCCTGCTGGTGTTTATGGTCCCTATTATGAACAAAGAGAATTGGTACCTCAGAGCATACCAAAACTTTCTGTAGGAGGAGAGTTGATGGGAAACCCTACCAAATTCTCCTGGTCCTTCCTAGATGCTAGGTGTCTACCTGGCCTCAGTTCTCACCCTCTACGCTTGGTAGGATTGCCCACCTAAATTTCACCTCTTTCTAAATTGCCTTTTTAAAGACCTCTTTCTTCCCATCAGACTGGAGAACGCACCTCAGCTAATAACTGTAGTCAGTCAGTTGGTTTTCATCTTCAGTTTTATGGTATTTGAAATGAATAAGAAGCTGAATGGACCTAGAAAGAGGTGTGTGGGGCTTTCTGGTGAGGTGTATTGTCCTCTCTTCCTGTCTCTGCGTCAGGTTTGAAAGCCTAGGCTGGTAGCAGCAAGAGTAGACACCTGGGATTGATAGTTCCTTGATTCTTGTACCCCTAAGGCTACACCTGGGCGATCCCTGTTTTAGGACCACATAAGACCAGAAGGGAGGTCTCTCTGGGGATTCTAGATGACAGATACTTAAACTTGGAAGACAGTTTTGAGAAATAGGATGCGTGTCAGCCATCTTCTGTGCTAACATTATTTTTTCAAGTGAATTATTTCATGGATGTTCAAGGTGGGGGCACCTTGGGAAGAAAGAAGGAAAAAGAGAATTATTTATAATTGTGGTGTGTGTTGGCAGGAAGGGGGGCTGCCTTCTGAGAAACGGTAGATGACAAAGAATAAGTTATCTCTTTATAGATAGAATGTGGCAATAATTGCCTAGTCTCTGGATTCAGAAAGTCATAATCTATTAATTTGATGGATATCAAAAAGCCATAATCTGCCAATCAGGTGTCAGAAGAAAGAGTGCCTAGGAGCTTTGAAGCGTGACATTTAGAATACTGATGGATACCTTTATTTTCATTCTGACTGTGACGGGTGGAAAGATTCAAATACTCGCAGCCAGCACACTCAGGAGTGAATATCATATTGGCAGTCTTAACAGTGCTGCAACTTAAAAGTGCTATTGGATCAGTATGTTGGATGGGAGGGGAAAAAAAAAGAACTATAAAAGTCACCCTACAGTGAATTACAGGGAGATAATTTCATCCTGTATTCTCACTGACATTAGCTATTATGGGATTGGCTCCTTCATTTCAATGTGAACTGAGCCTGAGATGACGTCTTTGTAGATTCCCATGGCCCATCTTTTACTTCTCTCTACTATGTGGATATATTCGTGAAACACAGCAAGAGGCACTGAGGAGAATGCTCTAGTCTATTCATGGAATGTCAGATTGATGGAAGGCAGAAGCTGGTGATGTCACCTACAGCGAGAGCTACAGCTCCTCTCAGAACCCATAAGCTAGCTAGCTGCTGTGAAGAGAGACACCATGGTCACTGACAGGGAAATGGTTTTGACTCCATAGTTCCTTGACATTGTATCACGTATCCAAAAGCCAAATATGGCTGCAACTTCCTCATTATGATTCTGGCATTAGAGATTAGGCATTTCAGAAATCTCTTTTATTAAAAAAAATGAGATAGTATCTTATGTAGCACAGGCTGGCCTCAGAGTTGCTATGTAGAACCTTGAACTTTTGATCCTCCTGCCTCCACCTCCCAAGCAGTGGGATTGCAGGTGTGTACCACCATGCCTGGGTTATGCAGTGCTGGGGATTGAAGCTAGAGTTTCATGAGTATGGGACAAGCTTTATACCAACTGAGCTACATTCCTAACTTCTGTGTACTTAGAAAATGTATACAAAGATCATTCCCAGGGCAGAGTTTACTGCACCACTAACATCACCTCCTGGAACCTGTAAGCACACCACAGGCATGTTCCTTTATGCCTTTCCTCAGCTGAAGATCAAATTAAAGAGGACATTTTCCTGCAAGTTTAGTCTCTGTGACTTCTTTCCTTAATTCAAACAGCTTGTTAAAAGAGCAGAGAGCATGTAAGAGTATTAGAATTTAAAGCCAAGTGTGATGATCTGTATATGCTTGGCCCAGGGAGTGACACTCTTAGAAGGTGTGGTCCTGTTGGAGTAGGTGTGTCACTATGGGCGTGGGCTATAAGACCCTCATCCTAGCTACCTGGAAGTCAGTCTTCTTCTAGCAGCCTTCAGATGACGATGTAGAACTCTCAGCTCCTCCTCCACCATGCCTGCCTGGATGCTGCCATGTTCCCACCTTGATGATAATGGACTGAACCTCTGATCCCCAAATAAATGTTGTCCTTTTTTTTTCTGGGTTTTTCGAGACAGGGTTTCTCTGTGAATCCCTTGCTGTCCTGGAACTCACTCTGTAGACCAGGCTGGCTTCGAACTTAGAAATCCACCTGCCTCTGCCTCCCAAGGGCTGGGATTAAAGGCGTGAGCCACCACTGCCCAGCAAATGTTGTCCTTCTAAGACTTGCCTTGGTCATGGTGTCTGTTCACAGCAGTAAAACCCTCACTAAGACACCACGTGAAACAGATCTTGTGTATAGTCACATAGTTACGCTGGATCTGCACCGTGCACCGAGAGATCAGAGAGGCCATCTGATGCAGGCTCTTTTCCCTAAGAGGAATCTGTCTCCTTCAGGCTTTGCTCAAACTCACTCCTATTTCTGTTGTTGAAAGGAAGAAGGGAGACAGAGAAGGGAGGGGAGGGGAGAGAGAGAGAGAGAGAGAGAGAGAGAGAGAGAGAGAGAGAGAGAGAGAGAGAGAGAGAGAGACAGAGACAGAGAGACAGAGAGAGACAGAGAGAGAGAGACAGAGAGAGACAGAGACAGAGAGACAGAGATAGAGAGATAGAGACAGAGACAGAGAGAGGGAGAGGGAGAGAGAGACAGAGAGAGAGAGACAGGGACAGAGAGAGACAGAGACAGAGAGATAGAGACAGAGAGAAAGAGAGACAGAGACAGCGAGATAGAGACAGAGAGATAGAGACAGAGACAGAGAGAGGGAGAGACAGAGAGAGAGAGAGAGAGAGAGAGATAAGAGGAGAGGAGAGGAAAAGAAGAGAAAAGAAGAGAGAAGAGGAGAGGAGAGGAGAGGAGAGGAGAGGAGAGGAGAGAGAGAAGAGAAGAGAAGAGAAGAGAAGAGAAGAGAAGAGAAGAGAAGAGAAGAGAAGAGAAGAGAAGAGAAGGGAAGAGGCTTATTAAACGCAGTCTGTGCTCTTTAGCACTTCAGGTGGCTTTTTATGTGAAACTTCATCTTCTTAAATGATCTCATCTCTGCTCCTAACCATCAGTGACTCACATGATGAGTCCCTCTGTTTACCCACCCCCAAGCTCCTGGGCCACTGGCACAGCTGTCTACCTGCTCTCTTTCCTGTGTGTCTGAAAGGCACCCCAGATTTCACAGTTTCCAACTCAACTAATGATCTCCACTCTCTGGCCAGCTCTGTCCCTCCCTCAGATTCAGGTTTGATTCTGTTCTCTGTGTCTGGTATCTGCCTACTTCTCCCACCTCCATTGGCAGCACCCATCTGAGCTACCTTAATTTTTGCTCTGAATAACAATGTCTCCAGCTGGTTTTACCACAACCATTTGAACTGCGCTCTTCTAGCTATGACATTCTCTAGAAAGTGTCAATGTGATATATATGGCCATATCATTCTATTGCCTAACATCCTTTAGTGGTTTGCCACAGCAAATACAAGCAAGGTCTTCCTATGGGCCGCCAGCCTCTGCGTGGGACTCACCTACCAATGTCCATTTCATGCCACTACAGTCTTTACCCATAAGCCACAAGGGTTTTTGTTCAGTTGTTGAGATCATCACACAGGCTTTATATACACAGCCCTCATCTCCTCTGCTACCTTACCTAAACCTTTCCCCAGGTTCAGTGTCCTTACTCTGTTGGATCTCAGCTCTATTGGTAGATCTTAGAGAAGGATGATCTTCAGTTGACCATGTGATATGTGCCTGAGATTTGTGGAGTACATGTTGAATCCCACTGCTGAACACAGGGCTTGGCAATGCATAGGTCATTAGTAAGTAATGACTGAATTAAGGGGTACCTGGGTCAGGTAGACAAAATTAGGCTCCTCCAACAGATTAGAAATACAGAGTTCATTCTTAATAAGAGTTTGGAAGAATCAGAGGCACGTTTCAGGTCCAATTTTCCAGGTTCACAAAACCAAAACCTCATATATATTATGTGTGTGTTTATATATGTGTATATATATGTGTATATATATGCATATATGCATACATATATGTGTGTGTGTGTGTGTGTGTGTGTGTGTGTGTGTGTATACACACATATCACAGAGAAGGGAGCTTCAGTTGGGGAAGTGCCTCTATGAGATCCAGCTGTGGGGCATTTTCTCAATTAGTGATCAAGGGGGGTAGGGCCCCTTGTGGGTGGTGCCATCCCTGGGCATGAAGTCTTGGGTTCTATAAGAGAGCAGGCTGAGCAATCCAGGAGAAGCAAGCCAGTAAGGAACATCCCTCCATGGCCTCTGCATCAGCTCCTTCTTCCTGACCTGCTTGAGTTCCAGTCCTGGCTTCCTTTGGTGATGAACAGCATTGTGGAAGTAAGCTGAATTAAACCCTTTCCTCCCCAACTTGCTTCTTGGTCATGATGTTTGTGCAGGAATAGAAACCATAACTAAGACACTAAGTGAGCTTGCCTTCTGACCTTGCTCTTACAGATTCACCATCTCAGAATTATTGATAGCTTCTTGACTCCTGCTGGAAAAAATGGCTCCCTGTATGATCCAGGAAATCTATAGTCTCAAATCAAGCATAATTTCATCACGTCATGATCACAATAGGAGGAGTACTGTTTGGGAGTCTTGGATGCACTTTTCTCATCAGCAGTCACCTGTGCCCTCTCTGGTGGCCTCTTCAATACTCTGGGAGAAGCATCTGCCATGGGGTTCCTTCTCCTATAAGCACACTGATGCCAAACACATTGTCTGTTGAGTATATAGGCCCACAAATGAATGGGTGGTTGATTGATCATGTCTTTACATTGATATAATCCACAGTGTTAGGACCAAAGGGAAAGCAGGGGGGACCTAAGCACAGCCTTTACTAATTCCAGTTTAAAACACAAGCTCATGTTCTACAGGAAGGCTTCCTATTCTTTAGCTTCAAAAGCTCAATTTTCTGTGTCAGTGTTGCTTCAGTTCTGAGTACTTTTTGCAAGGTATGAGTGTTTGCTTTTAGCTTATCTCCTTTCAGCCCAGGTTCATCCCTGAAGGGCAAGGACTTGTTCTGTTTATCCTCTCATCCTTGGAAACTCTCATCATCTTAGCTGACCCCAAGTTCTCAAAACTTTTTCTTGACAAAGTCTTTCACAGAGACAAAGAAGCAGAGCATGAGCCGAGGGTTGAGGAGGACTGGATGCTGAACCTTTGCTTGATTTGTGGGGTGAGTAACATTGAGTATTGGATGATGCCAAGGATACCTGACTGTTGCTTTGCAAACTTGAGCTCTGAGTTGCCCTTGGAGAGAAAGAGCATCTAGAGGTAGCATTTGGTGACAGTCATACCCTTAAAGACCCTGGACCACCACAGTCCTCAAGATATTGTGAAGTCTATCATTAATCACGAAGATCCCCTTCTCAATGAAGCTCAAAACTAAATCACTTTCATTCCTCACGTCAGAGAGCCAATCTCATTGTGAGGGACTGAGAGAGACGAGGGAACAGGGACACTACAACATGGAAGCAAGATTGGATTGGACACCACTATGGATGATGGAGGCATACTCTCCACAAAGCCCTCCCAAAAAAACCATAGGAAGCACTCACAGATGTCTATATCTGGGGGCAGGGAGGGGAAGGCTTGTTTCTCATTGCTCACTAGTCAAGGCAGTGCCAGAGATATCATCTCCCTTGTATTCTCCAGTCACATGTCAATATGACCCATACTGAGTGTTGCCTGTGGTATTCCCCTGCAAGATGTCTGATAAACCAGGGGACAAAGGAGAATGAGAGACAGAGCCCAAACCAGGTGCTCCCTGTTTACACTAGAACTAGCTGGCTGTCAAGGCTGTGACTGAAGAGCAAGAGGGCAGGGATGGACACGTGTCCAGAACATGCTCTAGTTTCGATATGACCTTAAAGTAATTTATAAGGACCTATGTCCTCCAAGAATAGGCCTATAAACCTAGAAGTCCATGTGGTTTAATTCTTAGTGGAAAGAGTAAAAAATTAAGACCTGGGAGGATGGCAAAGGGTGGAAGCTGAGGCAGAAGATAATTATTTGACAAATCTAATATAATACAGTAAATAGAATCACAGACTTTTGCATTAGACTATCATGGCTTTGATTCCTGCCTCTGCTCCTTCCCAAAGTAACCTTATGAAAGTATTGGTTATAGTTTTATCATCCGAAAATGTGAAAGTAATTGGCACCCTCATAATAGTTAAAGGTAGTAGAGGTTTTACAATGGGAAAACTTTTCTTATACTACCCATGTATGGTGGTTTGAAAAAGAATGTCCCCCATAGGCTCATATGTTTGAATGTTTAGTCATCAGGGAGTGACACTACTTAGAAGGATTAGGAGCTGTGGCCTTATAGGAGGAAGTGTGTCACTTGGGAGGACACATTCTGAGGTTTCAGAACCCAAGCCAGGCCTTTGGATCTTTCTTTCTAATTGCCTGAGGATTCAGATGTAGGATTCTCAGCTCCTTCATGTGTGCTTGCATGCATCCATGCTTCTGCTTATGCTGATAATGGACTAAACCTCTGAAACTTTAAATAAGCCCATGAATGCTCTCCTTTATAAGAGTTGCCATGGTCATGGTGTCTCTTCATAGCAATAGAAACCCTAACTAAGACAGAACCTTAATAACAGTCCCTGTTGGTACCAGGGACTTGAAAATTGCTGTGATGCATCTGACCATGCTGCTTGTTGGTAGAATGTGGACTTTGGGACTTTGGATTAGGAATTCAGTTAAATACTTTAAGTAGGGCCATGCTAGTAGGAGCATGGAAGACAGTGGTTCTGAGAGCAATGTAGATTATAATGGTCTGTTTGAAAGATTTCATAGGAAAAGAATTTCATAGCAAATGACCTGGAAATCACTCTTGTGATATTTTGGTGAAGACCATGTCTGTGTTTTTCCCTTATCCTCCCACACCCCTAAAAAAAATCTTCTTGAGGCTAATTTGAAGAGTTTGGGATTAATGGTGTTAGCAGAGGAGGTCTCAAGACAGCCTATTATTGACTGGCCATGGAAATGCCAGTTGAAAGTGTCATGTAGTTGCTAGTGGTCACTCATATTATTTCATCTATAATGAAAAGGAGCAAGCAGAGCCAGGAAAAAATACAAAATATACAGTTTGAAGAGTAAAAAGGGCACCAGGAAGCATATTGGAACTAAGTCCAGTGCTCAAGGAGGTAAACAGATCAAAGAAAACACCGATGCTAAATGGAATAAAGAGAGTAGTGTCCTTAGGGCAAGACCCCTATCCCCAGGAAAGCTTCCAACTTGTGAAAAGGAACTAAAGGAGAGTTTAAGCAGTGAAGGAAACCACCAACAATAGAAAGTCAGAAAGCTGATGCAGATGTAATTACATGAGGGGGTCATGTTCCAGTCCTGACAAGTGCAGAACTTGGCAGCTTGGCTTTAGAGTCAAGGATACAAAAAAAGGAGTTGTGAATCTTTTTTGACTAAAGAAAACCACTGAGACCAGGACTGTTTAAAGGCACTCCCTGCATGGAGGCCCAGAGACACCTTTTCAAGAAGCTATGAAAAATGAAGCTTAGATTTTGCTGGAGGCCCTAGGATGTTGGAAATGGCAGAGTTGTGGGATATCTGTCAAAGAGAACTAACAAGGTGTGGAAATAGCCTGAGAGAGAGAATTGTGTTGCCCCTCAACAAACCTGGAAGGAGCTGAAGATCTGAATAGTGCTTGGACATCAGACATCGACTGTTTTCAGGGGTGTGGGTAATCTTGAAGAAACTAATGAAAGGCAGTGTGTGTGTGTGTGTGTGTGTGTGTGTGTGTGTGTGTGTGCATGCGTGCACGCGTGTGTCCTTGTGAAAGGCTGTCACTACCCTTAGGCCTGGAAGCTCAAGGTGAAAGAGAAATCATAAAAATCTATGGTGAAATAAGTGGACAGGATGCTGGAATTGAACCATACAGGGAAAGGTTGGGGACAGGAGAAGTAGTTTTGGCTTCCATTTGTCCTGTCAGTTCCTTCCATGAAGGAAGGAGAAGAAAGCTAGAGGAGAAGGTCTCTCATGTAGGCTAAGGACCTAGATCATGAATGAACATAACAAGTATGGAGAACTGACCTGGGAAGTCAGTACATACATATAGTGCTCTCATCATTCTGCAAAGAAACCAGAGGTCGGGAGTGTTCTGTTGGGTCCAAACTAATGAGGACTGTATTTTTATTTGAAGGAGCATTACTCAACCAGGAAAAGAGTGAACTCACTTGTATCACTTACACTCATGTCACTATGACAGAATAACTCGAGAGAGGAAGGATTGATTTATTTTGGCTCCTGTTTTGAGAGGGTAAAGTTCATCATGGCAAAGAATGCACAATGGAGCTCAGGCAGTGTGTGTGCAGGGGTGTACTTCTGCGACTCTCTACGCCTCAGGTGGTCAAGGATCAGATAGAACTATAGTTACTTTAGCTCTCAAAGCCAATCCCCAATGATCCCCTACACCAGCCTTGCCTGAGAGCCATGTGACCCTATGGGATCACTTCACAGGAAGACCATAACATCACCCATGATGCAACCTGCACAGGTTGTGATAGCAAAATGCTGAGCTTGATAAGCCAGAGGGGAAAAAAAAAAAGATCATGGAAGGCATGATCTCAAGGACAGGAAGTGCATAAAACAGATACAGGATTCAGATTTATGGTTGTATGCAATAGGAGAGAATGGGATGGGAGTGGATGTTGATGGGATAGGAATCTTCTCTGGGGAGACGGCACTGTCAGAACAGGACAGTAGTGATGGCTGTACAACATGGTAAACATAATCAGTTCCATCAGTGATAAATTGTGTGTCATGTTTAATCCATCATAACTAAACCATGAAGTAGACAAGAGGGAGCTGTCTTCTGCAAAGTTCAAGCATTCCCCTATTCACGGTCTGAACAGGGCATCTAAATGCACTTGATCTTCACCAGCTGGGGACTTGGTAGAGAGAAAACCGATGCTATTGGAGTTCTAAATGTGCTTTCACCTTTGGGAAATTCAACCATTCAAACCAGGCCTACTTATGGTCTACCTGGGGGCTCTATCCAGCTGCTGGACCTAGTATTCACATACAGTGATGGTGGGGGCCTCCCAGTTCTCAGGAGCAAGGTTCAGTCAAGATCTGAAAAGAAGTAGTCATATAATACCACCCTAGCTTCCCTTAAGTTTGGCTTGAGGACATGTGTGCTCTGCTCTGGCTTCTGAGAACCTGAGTAGACACCAGTTGTCTGTTTACTGGCCCCATACTACCCTGTTATATCCTCTCCTTTTTCCTGTCTCCCCTCTTCATATTCCTCCTAGCTCTTCCTCCTTTTCCCAGATCAGTTACTACTTGCAAGTTCTTGTCTGTGGATTTATAATATCTATAAAGTAATACCAGATAACATTGAAATCTCATTATGAAAGTACAGCAAGAAGAGACTGGCTTGTGCTCGTTTTGCTGTTCCTGTTTCCAATGACAAGGCTGTCTTTATGTATCAGGCAAATCATTGTCATTACTCCTCGGATATCAATGTCAGCAAGATCCCTCTGGGAGGTGTTCAAAGTACAGATTCCTAGTCTTCTTGTTCAGATATGCAGATTCAGTGTTTCCAGGGGCAGGGTCTGGGAATCTGCAATGACTGAATTCTACCTACTCTTCATGTGTGTGTGTGTGTGTGTGTGTGTGTGTGTGTGTGTGTGTGTGTGAAGGGCAGCTGGTCATTCACCAGTGACAGTTTCTCACTTCACCATAGAAGGCACCATGTCAGCTGAGTGGGCAGCCAGGTATCTCCAGGCTGATGGTTAATCTCAATTGTCAACCCTATGAGATGAAGAGTCACTTGCAAGGTGGGCCTCTGGGTATGTCTGTGGGGGCTATCTTGATCAGGTTAATTAAGAAGGGAAGACCTGTCCATTATGGGTGGCACCATTCCCTAGGCTGAGATACTAACCCATTTTTCAAAGGGGAAAATGAGCTGAACACAGTGTCCATTTGTGGATATACCATGATTGGTTGGCTCAAGCCCCACTTCCATGCTTTTCCTACCAGGATAGAGTGTGATCTTGAATTGTGAGCCCAGATAGCCCCATTCTCCCTTTTTTGTTTTTTTTTGTCATGGTGTTTGATCACAACAAGAAAAGAAATGGACACCCAGGGATCTGCTTGTGTGTGCCTCCCAGCACTGGGATTGCAAGCACATATCACCAGGCCTGGCTTTTCTTTTAACACTGATTTTAGGAATCAAATTTGTATCCTCATGCTTTTGCAGCAAGCTTTTTACCATATGAGCCAGCACTCCAGCTCTCAGGTTCTTCCTTTACAGGGCAGAATGGAAACGGTCCTGATGTCCCGAAAGGCTGCCTGTGGGAGGCTGATGGGAGCATCTGGTTGGGATAGCACTTCTACAACTCTGGTCCCTGGAATCCTGCAGAGAGACTCCATTCACTCTTTACTTTCTCTTAAATTAGTAGGAATCCTTGGTCATGTGTGGATTTAATTTCAGCATTTAATAATCATTAAGTAAAGAGAGTGAAATATCTACAGTAAGTAATTACATAAAACATGCTTCTGGCAATATTTGCCCCCTTGGAAATTCAAACAGGAAGTCTCCAAGGAGCAAGGTTGTATTCTTGGAGGTGGACACAAAGTAATTGAGCTTAGCTAATGGAGATAATTAATTAGGAAATGGATGTTCTCACTTCTGAGAAAATTATTGGAAGGATCTCCCAGAAGGCTTAGCCCCTCTGCTCTTGCTAAAATCAGTGACATCCAAAGTATGACAGCTCAGCCACATAGAGTAACTCAAAGGGCAGAGAGCTGGCCTAGTGTTGCAGGCCTGCACTCCTAGGTACTCAGGAAGCTGAGGCAGGAGAATCACTGGCTCAAGGCTGGATTAGAGGGCTAAAGATGAAGCCTAGACAGGAGTGCCTGCCTAGCATTGCAAGGACCTGGATTGAAACCTCACTATTGGGCTTAGCATGTAGTTCAGTTGGTAGAACCCTTGGTTACCACCAAAAAGCCCTGGGTTCAATCTTCAGTGGGTGTGGTGGTACACAACTTTAATCCTAGCACTTCGGAGATAGAGGCAGGGGGAGAAGTTCAAGATTATTCTGGGTTGAGCTGGAGGTTAGGCTAATGTACATAAGTCTTATCATAGAAAAAGTATATCCATGATACTGTTTGTTATTGTTTTAGTTAGCTTGTTTTTAAAGAAAGGCTTTAGCCCTGAAGATGCTTGGCTCTAAGAATGTTCTCCATTTAGGAAGCAGTACTGGATAAGGCCAAGGTTTTAGTCCCAGCTTCCCTATGAAAGCTCTCTGTACTTGGCCTTGCTTGATATCCATCCTTTATGGAGCTTGGTACTTTGATTGTACACAGGACTTGCAATAATAATAAATACAGTAATGAGCATTCAGTGAAACTGCTCTTCAGAAAACCACCTGGGAATCAGAGGGCACTGCCCTGGTCATCTCCCTAAACCTTCTTTGTGTAGGCCCTGGGCCTTGGTTCCTTCTCTGGGTTCCCTTTGTGACCCTTTTCTGCCCAAGTTTGCACTAAAAGAGCTTGCATTCTGGTCTGATTTTCCTGGCTTGCTTGATCATTAGCACTATCTTCATCTCTTCTGGTTCCAAATACTAAGGCCTTCTTGCTTAATGTGTCTGGTCACTGGGCCTGCTTCAGCTGCTTTCAAAAGGCTGACCTTCGACCTTCCATCTTAGCCTATGGTTTGCCATGCAGTGGGAGCCTGACAGCCCAGCTGTAAGGGCTTGCATCCGGGTTCTTTAACCCCATCTTCTACAGTTTGAGCACTTCTGGGTCAGCCAGGTCAAGGAACATGCAGTGTGTTTGGAATCTAAAAGCCTACAAATAACATTGAGCTTGAAGGACCAGCAGCCCTTCAGTCCTTATGGGTCAGCATGATAGGGGTCGGGCCTTGGAGGTCACAGGCAAGGCACGTGAACGCTCATGGGTTGAAAAATGCATCAGTTACCCAGGCTGAGGCTCGTTTGTCTTGCCCACCAGCTATCCACACCATTGAACTCAATCGATAGTTATTGAATGAGAGAGAAGCTGTGGCCCAAACTGAGGAGGCAGAGACCTGTTACAGACGATATTTGCGCTTTCTGGTGGTGGCAGATATTACATTAGGTGCCATCAGGAACTGTCACAGAGAGGCATTTGTTTTCTCTATTGATAAAGGCATGTGCTTTGTATTATTTTGTAGAACCAACAGATCTATAATACGTTCTTTTCACTCTCCTATCTTCCCTTCTCTTATTAAGTCTATGGTATGGAGTCAGATGGGGAATGTCTGTCCTGCTGTCTTGCCCCTCCTAAAGGCCGTCTCTATTCATGGCTGTGGAAGAGGGGAGGGGAGAAGTCATAGAGAGTGAAGGTCAATAGATCCTGAGGAGTTTTGGACACATGCCTTTTGGGGGAAATGGTTCAATAATAGGGACAATGCCTGGGTTTTGACAATGGCAAATGCCCCTGTGACAAGTCTTTAAGGCTCTGTTCTAGAACTCAGAACAAAAGGTGACTTATGTATATATTCCTGACAATGATCCCACCTGGGCCCATACAAGTGTCTCGGGGCATCAGTTTCTTATGTAGGTACAGCTCCCTGTCATATCCAGGAGAGAAAAATGTGTGGAGTCACTCTCCAGTACTGAAGTCACTGTCCAGTACTGGCTGTCTCAGACTGTTTACTAAGAGTCTAAAACCATAGTTGGTTTTAGCAACTGATGTCTGCTGTAGACATAGATGAAGCAATTGGATTGTATGGACCTCATGTTCACCGTGATGGCTTAACAAATACTCAGTGAAGTTGTGGTTCAGGGAGTTATTTCCAGATAGCTCTTTTAAAAATCATGAACACTAGGTAGATTCTATCTTGAGTCTATATTGATTCTGCAGAATGAAAGGACCTACAATAGCTCTTGACTCTTTGTCTAAATGATTGAGTTCTTTGGCATGAGAAGATAAGGTCCAGAAGAGAGAGCACTAGGTGGATTATCTTCTACAGAACCAAGTGGATTATCGTCTGTAGAACCAACCTGGAGGCATGTCAGTAGCCAGTCAGAGCCCAAACATTAGCACTGGCCTACGTTCTGCTTCTCTAGGAATGGCTTCTGCTTCTAAGTTGAAGAAGGTAAAATCAGAGAATAATTAACACACTCTTAAAGGAGAAATGCTTAAATTAGTTTGGAAATTATCTTCAGTGGCTGTTCAAGCTGAATGCAGTATTTTGAGATGGGGCACATAGATCCTAGGAAGACACACAGCTTACAATGATGGTTGTGATGCTCCCTACAGAGCCATATGTGAGCTATCAAAGTGGAGTCTTCCATAATAAGGCCTGTTGTGGGGAGATGATCTAACCAAAGGGGTAGTGCTGCAGTGTTATTGGAGAAACATCTTGGTCTTACAAGCTTAGAAAACACCGAGTAGCTTATAAATGAAAGCTCAGAGGCTGGGCTGTCCCAGGCCAAAGCCCTGGCAGGATCTATGTCTGATGGCATCTGCACCCTTATACCTGACTACTTCTCATCCACTCGCCTTGGGGAGTGGGGAGGGAGCTCTATGGAACCTCGGTCATAGGAACTTTAGACCCACGCTTGGGGGCTCTGTTCTCATGACCTAACTACTTCCAAAAGCCTCTTCCTCCTAATATAAAAGGTTCTGATTTTAATGTACAGATGGTGTGTGTGTGTGTGTGTGTGTGTGTGTGTGTGTGTGTGTGTGTGTTCATCATACTTAGGGATGGGGTTCACAAAAATACTTTCATTCGACTATATCACATCCTTACACATCCATGCCCCACACCCTCTGCATCCCCCCTCTTACCTGCTAGCCTGTTACCTTTCCCCAAGTGGTCCTACTTCTACTCCCAGGTCTTGTGTCGGATTTAAGAGTGGCTTTCGGGTGTACCTTTTGGGAATGGCTCCACCCACCCCATGGCACCCTCTTGTGGTTATCTTAAGTCAGCACACAGAGCACGGAGAGTCAAGGTGGAAAGAATGTGCGTCATTTCTCTTCCACGTTGTACACAGTGAATTAGAGCTAACCTTTCCCTTTCTGACTGCAAGTGGAACTGTAGTGACCTTCTTAGCACTCCACACCCTTCTCAGATGTCAGGAATGCAGCCTTTGCAGAACACGTGTGTTTTGTGTTTGTGGGGACCATGGCGTATCCATGCAATATTTGTGGTTTTTTGTTTTGTTTTGTTTTGTTTTTTAGGATATAGCTTTATATTTAATTATGTATGAGTGAATCTGGTGATATGTGCACAGGAGGTGATCTCAGAGACCAAAAGATGGCACTGTAACTTCTGGAGCTGGAATTACAGGTGGTTGTGAGCCACCCAACCTGGGTACCGGGAACCAAACCTGGGTCCTCTACAAACACAGCCTGTGCTGTTAACCAGGAGCCATCTTTCCAGCTCCATAACTTGCAGTTCAAACCTCGGTATCCCTAAGAATAACCAAGTCTTTCCTTGTTAAACCAGGCCATGGACTCACCTTAGCCGAGACAGACCTTTGCACACTTCCACTGCGGGTCCTGCCGAAGACACTGGAGGTTTCTTGTTGCTTAGCATGGATGCATGAATAAATGCAGGGGCTCTGAGCATGTATGTGACTGCTTGTTCTGTTTGTGTGATTGGCTCTTGGCACCAGCAGAGATTATAGGTTTGGGTCAGGTTTGGAAGCTTGCAGGTATGAGCTTCCCTGTATCACACAGGCAGTGCGATGTACCGAGGAGACAGCAAAGCTTGGAAACAATCAGGCCTTCCCTCCTCTCTTGCTGCTACTCCCCTGGGTGAATTATTTAGCGGTTTGGGCTTTCAGCTTTTCATATCTAAAAAGGAGAATATTCATCTTCTTCTGTGTTGATCAGGAGGGTTCCGTATGATAAAGCGTATGGAGCGCTCCAACACCCAGGACACTTTTCTTCGTCTTCCTTCTGCTGGCAGCCCAGGGGTGTCACTTAGTGCACTTGGAAAAATGAGTACGGAGAAGAGCTGTAATAATGAGAGCTTATTTATAGGCATTGTGTTGGATGCTGGCAGAGCCCGTGCTTGAAACACACCCCATGGTGTGGCTCAAGGTAGGGAACAAGTGAGGTCCCACTTATAAGGGAGATTCTTTATCCTTTACCTAAAGGTTAGAACTTGATTCACGACCATGCACGGGAGCCACCCTTTGTCTCTCCTTCTGTGTAGCTCTAGGGGTCCTCCTCAAACAGGGTCCACATAAGAGGGTGAAAGGGCTCTGGTCTTACATGCTGTATGTGAGGTATGTCAAGGACGTGTGCCAGCAATTTAATTATGACGGAGGCTCTTTCATTTGCCACAGAATCTGGCTTCAAAGTGGTGTGAAAGAGAGGCCAGTGCTTGTGACCAGGTAAGGGGTGTACAGAGGAAGAAAGAGAGAAGGTTTGGCACCACAAGTGGCTGAATCCTGAGCACGTGTGCCCTTGTGCAGTGGGACTTGACTTTTCTGAATGTGGAGACACAACGAGAAGCTGGAGTTAAACTCTGTAGGATAAAGATGTCCCCTGTACCACAGTTGGCTTTCCTTCTTGCCTCATTTCACCAGAAGATCCTAAAATGAGGGTCCAGCAGGAGCCGTCCTGTACACCAGCTGATCTTGGGGGAAGGAACAGAGACAGTACAGGCAGTCAGGGAACAGGTACAATGGGCTTCCTGGCAGGCACTTGTTTTGTGGGTAGAGAGAAGCTTAGGATCAAATGGTAGGGTAACCTGGGCTAATCACTGCACCCCCGTGGCAGTGCCGTGGAGGCCTTGCCTGCTCACTGTGACACTGCAGGAGTGCCACGGGTGGTTCAGAATGCTCAAGGCAACACCTCAGAGGTGCAGTGGACCTCAGGATGTTGCTCTCCATGGTAGAAATGGTCCCCACAGAAACTTGGCTGGTGTCTGGCTCTCAGCTTTACCTTGTTCTTGTTATGGGGACTTCTGCCTCAGCATCTCCAAAGGGCAAACTCTGGGGAAGCTATTTGGCTTTTGCCTAAAGTGGTTCAACCAAGACTCTCCTCTTGTCCACTGGTGACATCACCTGTCAACCCCTGTTCCTTGCTAGTTGTGTCCTGCATGTGCTGTTGGGCTCCCCATCCATTTGGCAATGTGCTTTCTGCTTGTAGATCCAAGTACCTAAACACATGAATGACCTAAGTGGACATGAATCGCATACCTTGGGCATAATTGAAACCTACGAGTCCCAGGTCTGGTAACTGTGACGGAGGTGTTTGGTTGTTCTTTTGTTTGTTTTTCTTTTTTTCTTTTCTTTTTGGTTTTATGAGATGAGGCTTCTCTGTATAGCCTTGGCTGTCCTGGAACTCACTCTGTAGACCAGGCTGACCCCAGACTCAGAAATCCACCTGCCTCAGCCTCCCAAGTGCTGGGATTAAAGGCGTGCGCCACCACCGCCCAGCTAGGTGTTTGTTTACTAAGTCAAGTAACCATGTCATAAATTCACCTCTGGTCCCTATTATAACTCAAGATCTTGAAATCTGGTAAAGCATAGCCTGTGCTTCTCCAGTATCAAACTTGTTTTCTGATAGGAACTCACATCAGCTGAGAGCTATCATAGTGGTGCATACCTACCATCCAAGTACTGGAGAAGCTAAGGCAGCGATACTGTGAGTTCTAGGCTAACCTAGACTACAGAGCGAATATAATAGGGTAGCCTGTGCTTTAAAGCAGCACCCTGTGCCAAGAAACCAAAGTCAAATCAAATTAAGCAAAACCAAAACCAAAATTATTAGCTGTGACAGGGGTATTTTAAAGACTAAGGCCAGACATGTCATTCATTTGCCAGTGTTCCTACTTCGAGATGTTTATGGAAGCTTCCAGAATAAGAAGTAAGGAACAAAGAGGGTGCAAATCCTCAACCAACTGTCCACTTAACTTTTATTAATTTTGTTTTAGAGGTTGGTAACTGAAAACAAAAGAAAAGAGGAAAGGAGACAGGGTTTGTGGTATGAGGACCCGGCAGACACACAGCCGGGTCAGGCAGATCAGGTGACCACTTGCTCCTTAGAAAGGAGCCCATAATGGGGAAAAGGAGGGGCAGAGAGAGCCCTGACCAGCCCCAAGGTTCATCGTAGCTGGTGCAGAGAACTCACAGAGTCAGAAGACACCAATAACCAGGGTGCAGGATTTAATCCCCCAGACTGGATCTGAATGCTCCAGTTTGAGAGCTGGCTTGGTTGTCTTGCCCACCCACTTGCACCTGGGCCTGAGGGGAGGTGTGCATGAAGCCAGAGGTGCTCATCTGTGGATTAATACGTTTATTCGGGCTTATTCCTCTAACTAGCCTGCACTTGGAGCATTTTTATTTTTCAAGATAAACCTGACATGCCATGCTGTGCAGCTGACAGTTGCTGAGAGGCCTGAGAAAAATGTCTGAATTAGAGATGGGCCCCCAGAGGGTCCCGTGGGACTGCCCTGCTCGGCAGTGTCAGTCCTGGCCTTCCATCCTTATGAAAAGGCAATTTTATCATTCTGGTCCATTTCTGAGACTGCCATTGTTATAGTCAGTTTATTAATTTCCTTTGGCATAGGGCTGGTTGCTGTCATTCCAAATGTCTCTTAGACTGGATCATGGAATCAGGATGTATTGTACAAGCTATCTGTTCTGAAGGTCTATGGGTCACAGGATGGTGTTCCCTTGAGTCTTTGCCACCCTCCTGGTGGCTGAGTTTGAGGGTATTGTCTAAGTTGCTTCGTGGCATGGCAAGTATATCTGCTGCAGTAACGGTTGTCATGAGTTACATCCAGATTGGCACATAGCTCCTCCCATCCATTCCTGTAAAACACCAAAGCCATAAAGGGATCCTTATGTCAACACACTCTACTGTTCGTTTACAACCTGGACAAATCTGCCTATATGTTTGAGAGGGCAGACCTACCACAAAATGGAGCAAGCATAGTTCTGAGGGGGGAAAAAAGCAATGCATTTCTCACAAATAATACTCAAGATATGCTCAGAACTCCAGGTGGGGCAAAGACAGAGAAATAAACATAGAATACAAGAAAAGCTTCATGTATGCACTGTGTAGACACCAGGATGCCTTGGGACTGTCTCCACCTTGAAGTTTATATATTTTTAAATGCTGAGTTGTGTTTTAATATTTAGCTATAAATAAGGAATCTGACTTAGGCATGGGAATGCCACTCTTTAAAATTTTAACATCTACGAATAGTGTGGTGCTGGAGCTGGCCTCATTTTACATACTTATCAGCAATTTGGAAGACAGATTGCACAAGTTCTGCAGGTTACTCTGTAACTGTCAAGAATAAAGCCACACAGCTCCGCAACCCAGTCTGCAGGTGGAAATTCACCTTCAAAAAAGTTTGCACAGAAGCACCTGATGGTTTCATCGAATCTCAGGAGCTTTGCGAGGGCATGGCTACTGAACTTACAGTGATGTCTCTGAGCCGGTGTGACCCAGGATCCCAACTGTCCAGCATTGCTCAGGAATGATGAAAAGAACCTCTAAATATCTCCGTGTGTGAGCAAGCATGCAACACACCTGGCACGAGATGCACACAGGTCCAGGAGACAGCTGGCTATTGGCTGATGCAGCCAGCCTTGGCTTCGTTGACTGACAGCTCAGCAGCTACATATGTCATTGTGGAACAGGAGCAGAGCTAGCATGAGGGTGGATGCTTTAGTTGTATGCGGCAGTTGAAGAATCAGTCACCAAGGTCAAAGCTTGGAGGAAAGACTGTCTAGCTTGGCTCTGGGCCTAGAAGTGGAAGAACAAGGCTAAGATTCTCCCACTGGGGCCATATGATCTGCTTTGCTCACCCCCATTCAGAACAACTCTAATAGGCCACCCAAGCACTTCTTACTCTGGTACCCAAAGAAGCTTAAATGCTACATTCCTGTGGCATCTTCTCCCTGTGTTCAACCTGCCTTCTTTGTTGCCTTATGGACTATCTCAAGGGAATGTTTCTCCCAATCCTTCTGGATATAGCTCTGTCTCAGAGCAGGTTTCCAGGGCAACCAGTTCACAAAGACTGCAAGTAGGAATGCCTCTCTGAGGCCCTGATGCTCAGGCCAAATCTTGATAGCATCCTGAAAGAATTTACCTGTGGACAGAAGGAAGAGCACCTGAGAGAGCCCAAGGAAATGAGTTCTTCAGGGCACAGGGAAGGTCCAGGGGAGGGGGCATGGGGCAGCTGTGTGCAGAATACCAAGGCCAGGTAAAAGAGATTATAGGATGCTTGAGGGTCTCAGAGCCTGGTGGGAAGCCAGCAGTGTGGTTTGGCTAGAGCTAAGACAAGCTTGATCTGTTGTGTAGACATCCCTGACTATGGGAAAGCAAGTTGTACCTCTAGTGGCCCGTGGAATGGGCACCTCACGAATGTTCATGTTCTAATCTGCAAATGACATTCTACATGGAGTAGAGGGACTTTACAGATATGGACACAGTGGGGGTGGGTCTTGTGATGAAAATATTCTTCTGGATTCCTCAGACAGGCCTAGGAAAGTCCCAGGCTTCTTCCAGGAGGTCAGATTTAGGGATGTGCTGATGGAAGCCAAAGTCGGTGAGGTGGCTATAACCCCGAGGTAGGTGAGCAGCTTCTAGAATCTGGGATAGACTTGGGATAGATTCATCCTTGGAGATTCCAGAAGGAATCCACTCTGGTGGGCAATTTCGGCTACCTTCAGAAGGTTCATTTTGTTTTTCTGAAAAACAAAAGCTTTGCTTCCCTCCTCTGTTGCTGGCTTTGATGAACAGGTCACCACTGTTGGGGAGGCCCACATGGCCAGGCACTCAGAGTGGCCTCTTGCTAACAGCTGATTAGGAACTGGGAGTTTCATTTTAATAACCCAGAAGGTACTGGATCTGTCAAGTGTCATATCAGGACTTGTCACATAGACCCCAGGCCAGGTCAATCCCTTGAAGCCGACTGAGGGACTTAGAAACATAGTATAGGCTAAGGTATTCACAAATTCTGCTCCCCTCAATTCCTCACACATAGATAAAAAGGAACTAGTGTGTGCTGTTTTAAGTCTCTTATCTGTAGTAACTTCATAGAGACAGACAACCTAATATATATGTGAAACTAGATCTGTAGACCATCCATAGAGTCCTTGTTTAAAATCATACAGTTGTGTAGGACATCTCTACCCTTAGCAATGTCCTTCATCTCAGGACGGCAGAGTTCACCCCAGGCACAGCATTGATTTGAGCTCTATATTGTAGGTCCTCCAGTGTCAAGGCACTGTGCATTACACCCATCTTCTACACAGTGCTCTGGAAGGCTCCCCAAGAAGATGGTAGTATTAACCCGTCAGAACACAAGCCCTCATCCAGAGGAGCTTGCTGTCAGTGACTTGCCAATGAGCACTGCCTTCCACACTGCCTCCTGCTAACAGGCTCCATTCCATCCTGAGCTTCCTTTCATGGGAAAGCAGGGATAGGAAGATGTTGTAGTTTGTTATCAAATCCAAAGGACCACCTGAGCCCTAAAGTCCCCACTTGAATTCCAGTGAGCTCTTGGGTTCTGCCATCCCTAGAGAATTGTATTGCTTCCTTGGTTCCAGCTTCTCATCCTTGAGTCCACAGGATGAGCCAGGGCAGCGCAAAGGCTTGAATTAAAATGCCATCATTGACTAAGCACATGGCCCTGAGTAAGTAATTGAAACACTCTGTGAATTTCAATGTCCACATCTGGGAGAAATGAGAATCCAGAGCACACTTAAACAATATCATAAAAACTCAATGTCGGGTACTTAGTTCATACTCAGAGGTGCTTCCTCCCCGATTTATCCACAGCGTTAGAGGTATTTATGCAGAAAAGTTTATGTGACAGATACAAGTTTGGGGTACTTAGATAGAAAATGTCTCGGTCTTCTGCCTTACAATAAGCAATAATGTTTGGCTCCGAGTAGATGAGATTGATCAGCATTATTTGAGCTACTTATAATAAAATGTGACAGGCAGACTTTGGTATTTTACCACCGGAATTTTCTTTTATGGACTGCTCACCATCATTGCAAAGTTCAGCACTTTTTTTTTCCGCATGTGGATGTATTAGGCAGTATTCATATTCTTGGGCAATCGCCTTTGCAGTTGAATCAATGGCCTGCAGGCATGAGAAGGAGGCTGTTTATCTCAACGTCATTTATTCTATGATTATACTGAGACTATTAAATGGCGTCTCCCCTTCCTCCCCACCCCCCTCTCCTTGGCCCATTCTCCACCATCTTCCAAACCTCCAGCACACTCAGCTGTTTTGTGAATTCTCCCACTGCTGTGCCTCCTGCTACCCAAATATTTCCCTCTGCTGGCAGCATCCCAAGTTTGAATAAAGGCCTGTGGGATGAGGGAGGCACTACTCTGAGTCACTCATTCAAAGAAGTAGTCTTTGGGGGTTTATTGACCCTCAAAGCTTATCCTGGAGGATACGAGAGAAAGAAGGAAAGGTACAGCAATTCCTCTGTGTAAAGGGGATATAGCAGTGATGTGTTCCAGGGAGAAATTTCTGAGAAGGAACCAAGTGGGTATTCCGGAGCACTGTGGATGGAAGTGAATAGGCAAAAGGGAAGGTCTCTGATGCTGTGGCCTTCTGCTTAAGGTAAGGAAAGCCATACAAAAGTGTGTGTGGGGGGGGTGTGCCAGTCAGAGACAGGTTACATTCCCCAAGGCAAGAATGGACAGCACGTGCCAAGGTCCTGAGGGCTGGAGGAAGGGAACAGAGCAGTTGGAAGGCTCCTGATCCTGGAGTCTGATAAGCAGAGTCCACACACCTGGATCTTCATAGATTTACCTGTGTGTTCCTGCCTAGTGTGAAGGGAGAGTGGAGGGGTCTACACAAGGCAGGCACGGAGAAAGCATTATCACAAATGGGCCTTAGCTTCACAATGGGCTCTCTGGTTGGAGGAGAGGAAAAGACTGGAAGGAAGAGGTGTGGAAGCCAGGCGGCAGAGGTGGGATCTAACCCGGGAATAAAGCTGAGGTCATAGGGTTTGAGAATCAGCTAGCGTGAACACCCATGGTAGGAATGAGCATGGGAAGATGCTAGAAGAATGAGCATACAGGGTAATGTCTCCATTGACAATCGCCCTCATTGCATGGCTGCCATGATTGCCATTCAACTGTTAGAAAGTGCTAGAGGAAGTCCAGACGGACAGTGACAGCATGGATCCTACTGGAGTAGGTTGTTATCCCTAGAGTGATTGGACTCGAGGCAGCCGAAGCTTATGTGGTAGCTTTGTGCTGAGGAAGCATAAGGTTATTCGCTGATCTTGCCGAGTCTTCTCGGCATCACCTCTGTCCCACTTCAATCTAGAGGCAGACATCCCTCCACCCATCTGTGCTCCCCCTGCTATACTGTCTCTGTCTTATGAAAGGTGATCCAAGCAGCAAGGGCAGAGGTCTGTGGGCTCATCACTCTCCCCACCCCTGACCCATGGCGACTGGAGGGGTCAGGTTGTATCTTCCTCTTTTTTTTTTTCTTTTTAAATTTCATTTTAAGATTCTACACCTCTTAAAGTGTGTGCTTAAAGCCCGCTCTCTTTTCTTGTTACTTGTATTCATATCTCCAAGTCTTCAATGTTTTAACAAGTGATCTCCTGTACTGTTTCAGGAGTCCCTGGTCCAATGAATTCTGGTAAATAGACTTTGTTTCCCCAGATAGAGGAGGTTAAGCAGTTGTGACCACCTGGTGGGCTGTGTAGAAGGGGAATCTAAAAACATACCTGGGCTCAGCAGGAAGGCATTCTGGGATTAATTAGTACTGTCTGTCATGGATTCAGGAAGGGAAAATGGGGTCATATGAGCCAAGTGAGTTTCATTCCTGCCAGATTCCTAACTGCAAGAACAAACTCTTAACAATCCACGAATACACTGAGAGAATCTCAAATTATCCCCGCACACCGTTCTTTGGATATTTCTGAGATCTTCTGAGAGGAGATATTTGAGTGCAAGCACTAATCTGTCTGTTGTTAGCTCTTGGTGTCCCGATCAGTGCTTGGCTGCCCAGAGGGGTCTGGAAAAATTATTTTCAACACCAAGTCTCACCGCTTTCTCTGGCTTCCACTCTAACTCTGTATTGTATCATGGTAGAGTTAGAACGTGATCCCTGTTCTGAGCAGTGGGACCTTCTGTCCCTTCTGAGAGCCAAGAAGAGAGAAAACTGACAGCCTCATGGGCTGCTGACCCCTTGCGCAGGCCTGCCTGTGCTTCCTAACACCGTGCTTGGGCACAGGAAGATGTCTCAGTGATGTTTTTTGACAAAGCCTAGTTGAATTTTTGCAAGGGGTGTGGTTTCCAGGACACCGATTGGCCCTCTATGAGTTGGATCAGCAGGGGATCTGAAGGGAAGGGAAGGCATGAGGCCTTATGGGGAGGACACTGGTACAGTTGAGCTCACTGAGTTGAGTGACTTTTGAATTTATAAGAGTACATTTAATTTTTAACAGATTACACACACGCTACTGAGTGACATTAAACAGAGAGTTAAATCAGCCATAACCCATTTAAAGCAGCCTTGCAGATAAAGGTCTCAAATGGAGTGGCCTACGGAATGTATCCTTTATCTACACACACCTGTCAATGACTTTTCTCCACACTAAGCCTTTCTAATGTGTCCCAGGGAATTGTCTTCCTTCCCCCAAGCATGAAATGCAGGTGACACCTACTGTCTAGGAACTGGATGAGGGAAAACCCTTAGAGCTTTCTGAGATGCTGATAAAAAGTCTTCGCCCCACCCCTGACTGGAAAAGAGGATATAGCAACACCCAGAGACTTGCTATGCTCTTTGGAGACTGACTCCACTCACGTTATAGACTGCTGGAAATATTTGTTACACAGCAGTGTTACTTCTTGATATGTCCAATACAAATGAGGGAAAAACACAAACTATGCAAATTAAACAAGAAGAAGATGCTGATTATACTCATAAATGCAAACAAACAAGGACATGGTTTTTTTGAGCATCAGGATTTTAATCATCACGAAATCTGTGGCGAGGTAACAGAGATGTCAGGGCTAACATTCTGCCAGCTTATGAACCCTTGGCTTGAGGGTCACAAGACAGGAAAGGGGAGGCATTGATAAGAGAACACTTATAGCTCACCTGACTGGTGAAAGGTCTGCCTACCAGAACTGCACAGCCTACCGTCGCTTTCCATCCTGACCACGTCCCAGGACTTCTTTGTTCTTGAGTCAATGAGACTGACCACAGCTGATTTTAATTTGGTGGTATGGGTTGTGATTATCTCCTGCCACAAAATTTAGCAACCTAAGAAAACCCAAATATTTACTGTCTGAGGAACGATATCATGATGGGTTTCTGGCTGGGAGTCTTTCATGGTTTTGTCATCCCATCAGTCAGTCTGTATGTTGGCCAAGGAAGGATCCAGCTGCAGACGCCCCTGGGGCTGAGGAGCTCCTTCTAGAATGACACCTCGTGTGGCTCAGTTGCTTGCCAAGTGGGCCCCTCCACTGTACTCTGGGATACCTACAAGATTTGGTGAGTCACCTTCACCGAAGCATCCCAGAGAGGAAGGGAAGGTAGGAGCCAGGGCATCTCTCACAGTTATTGCGTCACCTTCCAGACATGGGGAGCTGGTCACTGCTCTGAAGGGGTAAAGAATGATTCAGTTCTACTCACTGAAGGAAGGAGTGTCAGAAAACCTGTTGTCGTCACCTAAACCACTATGTGAGTTCACGTCGCCTGCTTTTCAACCAGAGAGGTGTGCAAAAGCTTTCTTGGAGTCTTCTAAAGGTCTGTCATTGAAGAATTGTATGGTCTGTGTTCCCAATGAAAGTCACCTGAGCAACGCTGACAATACGTTCCCAGTTGCTGCAGATGTCCGAGTACAGAGACAAGGCTTGCCACACCCACACCAGCTTGTCCTCCTCATCTCCTTACCTTTAAAGGGGCCAGGGGCATATGTGCCCATATTTGATAATGGGTATTGGTATATACATTTAAGTTTTCAGCATCCATTCTAAACATACCCAAACAGTTTAAATATAGGACATCTCTATGTCATTGCTAAGAATATATTATAATATATGAATATTATAATATTCTGCTATACTGAATAGGAATGGAAGACACAATAAACTCCATAGATGGTCCACTGAGGACTGCTGTGTGCATGGCTAACGAGAACTATAAGGAATTATTTGATGGATGTTAATGGATGTCTATGGATGGGTATAGGTAGGTAGGCATGCAAGCATGGCTGTATGTATAGGTGGATTAGTGGGCAGATGGAGATTGTGGAGTTGGGCTTGTACAAGCAGGTTCCAATCACTCTAGTCAGCAGAGTAATGCCATGCCCAGGATACAGAAGACAGAAGCATGGCTAAAAATTGTAATTTCAAGCCATTATTTTCTCTGGTCTTTGTATTCTATTTTACAAAGTGGAAAGAGACCATGGGCCCAGCCAGTGTCTATTTGCTCTTTTCAAAAAGCAAAACTGAGAGCCATGGCTTGCCTTGAGTCAAGGCAGAGTAGACAACTGCATGCCCCTTGAAGACCCCTGTCTGTATGAGGGGAAAGGAAACACATAGATTTGGGTGAGCATATAACGGATGATGCTTCTTGCCCATGAGTGTGATCCCAACCATCAGCTAGGTGGCTTGATCTTGATTGGGCTTCATCGCTCTTCTGATAGATGACAGTTTCTGTCATATGTGATCTTAACAGTGATAACTGGGGAGCTCGACTTTGTCCCACCTCTATCAGATTAAAGTAGGATCTCTTGGCCATGTGTACATATTCAGAGCAAGTGCTGAGGTGCAAGAGGGGCAAACCATGCCTGCAAGTGTTTTCAAGGTCCTTTAACTAAGCATCTGTCAGGAAGGATGCTAAATAAGCACAGGTGGACATACAGAATTAGGTGGTCCTTGCAACTCCTCCCAGGAGAGCAAAGGTGTATTTATTTATCTACTTAGGACTTAAGATGGGTCCACAAACCTTTTCTTAAAAGGGACAAATAGTAAATGTTCCAGGCTTTGCAGACCACACACCTCCCCTCGTCCACCTTCTCCTCCTTACCTATCTCCTTCTTTCTATCCTTCGTACTATCCATTGCTCTGTCTTTAACGATCCTTTATAAACATCCTTTGTTTGCAGGCTATACCAAACTGGGATAGCTATGAGTCATAGGTTGTCAGCTGATGGCTTGAAAAGAAAATGTTCCACACTTCTAATAATGTCCCATTGACAAAAAGACACCTGCCACTTGCCATTTGTTTTGATCTACTCCATAGCCTGGTTGCTGAAGGCAGAGGGAACTGACAGCCATTGTTCCACCTTGAGAGAGGTGAAGTGTTTGGATGAACCTGGGCCCAGCCTGGGAAGGTATAGATAGATGCTCACCCATGGCGTACCTGCCAGCTATCTGTCCCCCTTGCCTCTGGGGCTGAGCTTCCCTGAGGACTAGCAGAATGAGGAGGAAACACTGGCCACAGTCAGTAAGGCGACACATGATGCTAATTCTGGCCCAGCCTAGGTTGATTGGAGGCTGATATCAAGGGCATCCAAATCGAGGCAGCAAAGCAGCACTTCCTCAAACCCCATCCCAGTTTCCTCTGCCTCAGCATGGCTGCCCTTACTGTGGTCCTTACAGCAACCCTCACATAAAGACCTTTCTAGACACCGTGTTTAACATAGTGTCCCTGTGATCACACTAAACACAACACACCCTTAGACTTCAATCCACAAGCACAGCCTGTGCCACGGTCCTTCTCCAGGAGTCAGACAGTGCACTTGAGCAGCTGAGACAGAATATTGAGATGGTCGCCTGTCTGTGTCAAATGTCACTCAGCTATCAGGAGGAGACCATCTAGTCTGAGATGGCTCATATAGCCTCGCAAGGGTGATGCTAACAGGAGCCTCGGGAGTCCTCTGTAAAAAGAGATTTATTTAAAAGGGCTCCATCAATCAGCTGACCCCACGTGGCTACGCTTCAAGAGAGTTTGGTTGATCTATGCCCAAGCTACGACTGGCTTGCTTTAGCAGTTGGCTTACAGCAGAAGTTTGTCTCATGGCAGTCTTTCCTAGGCTGACATGCAGCCTAACTTATGCACATTAGTTATGATTCGTTATGGGTAGTAACACGTGGGCGTGTGCTGAGAGGGGCATTATGAGTTCAAAGGGAGATATGACTGAATAAACTGGGAGTACTGAGGTTAAAACAAGATGAGATACATTTTGTACTGCAGAAATAGTCACATGCGCAAGTGTGTGTGTGTGTGTATGCACACACGTGCGTGCACTTGCATTTGTGTTTCTGTGGAGGCCAGTCAGCCTCTGGTATTGTTCTATCCATTTACTTCTTTTGAGCCAGGATCTCTCATTGATCTGGAATACACCAAATAGGTTTGGCAGGCTGGGCAGTGAGCCCCAGGGATCTACCTGTTTCTGCTTCCTTGGTACCAAGATGATAAGATTGACATTACAGCTGAATTTTCATCAGGTGGGTTCCAGGGATCAAACTCAGGTCTTTGTGCTTAGCCAGCAATCACTTCACCAACCAACCCATCTCCCCAGCCCTTATTGGAGCATGCCACATTTTCTGAATCATTGGGACCTGGAACTTCTGTACACAGAGCAAGCCATGAGATAGAACTCTGAAAAACAGGCTGAGACTCAGTGCCACATGAGGACTGCCATTCATACGCTATGGCAGAGAATCCTGGATGCCCTTTCCCTGGGGATGAATCTTGGTGTGTGTGTGTGTGTGAGTATGTCCACTTCTGGGGACTAACGGTCTAGAATGTGAGCCATATCTAATCCTCTCAAAGGCTCAGAAAATACAAGTCTCGCCCTAGGAGTAGTTCTTCACCTTGTTTTGAGTCTTCTCTTTGTCCTCCTGCAAGATCTCCTCCATGGTAGCTGCTGACAACATTTGATTGCCTTTTGTTATGACTTACCAATGTCCAAGCCCCCCTGCCTCCCAGGCCCACATATAGTGACCATCCAGATTGATTCAACTTGCAATACTATTCCTGTGTCCAAGACATCCAAATAAGGCTGTGTACATTTTTCTCAGGCTGACCAATAGCCTCTTGGCGATTTCAAGGTCCCTCTCATTTCAAATGCTGCCCTTCCCTAGTCCTGGGCATCTCCATCCTGTAGCTTTGTGGGCAGCTTCAGCCCTGTGTGGCCCAAAGGAAACTCATTGTCTCTGAGTCATTGCCTCTTCCTGTTTTTTCCCTCTCCTCCCAGTTAATGACATTACCAGCCCCATTCAGCCTCCAAAGTTAGAAAGTCTGACTACTTTTTTATTTCTTCCTTTTCCTTGATAGCCTGTGAGCTGATAAATCCTCCTGACCCTATGTATGAAGTGCATCACAAACCCCATCTCTCTTTCACTCTTGTGAACATTGCCCTAGTTCAAAGGTCTTTTTGCTGTTCTTGTCATGGAGGTGGTGGTAATGGTGGTGATAGTAGTGGTGGTGGTGGTAGTATCTGTATGTGTATGTAGATCAGAAAACAATCACAGGAGTTGTTCCTCAGGATGCTGTTGCTTGTTTTTGTTCTTCTTTTGAGACATTCTCTCTCACTGACCTAGATAGTGTCAGTTCAGTTAGACTGGTTGACCAGCAAGCCCCAGCGATGTGCCCATCTCTGCCTTCCTAATGCTAAGGTTATAAGCACCATTCCACAATACCCAGCTGTCTTAAAGGGATTCTATGTATTGCTCACAGGACCCTAGACTTGCACAATAAGCCTTTAACTGAGTGTCCCCTCATGTCTCAGATCTTGTTTGTTGTAGTAGATGAATCATATAGTACCTTTGCTCTTATTTCTTTCCTCATCTTATAATTCCTTCTGTGTAGCCTAAAAACTTTCCTTTAGGGGAGAGGATGCTGGGAATAAAATCCAGGGTCCTGCACATGCTGGATGAGCCCTCTTTGATTGCGTCCTCGGCTAAGACCTTTGGTATTTTTGATCACTGAGTATATTTCTTTTCTTTGTTCTTCTTTTAAAGACTTATTTATTTATTATGTATACAATATTCTGCCTACATGTATGCCTGTGCATCAGAAGAGGGCACCAGATCTCATTATAGATGGTTATGAGCCACCATGGGTTCCTGGGAATTGAACTCAGGACCTCCAAAAGAACAGCCAGTGCTTTTAACCTCTAAGCCATCTCTTTAGCCACCACCAACTATATTTCTAAGTGTTCATTCTTCATAGATTTCATTAGTGTTTCACATGCATCTTGGTTTAATTATTTAGTAGCACTTTAGTCTCATGTTTGTTGCTGTGACAAAATACAACAACTCAGGGTGAGAAAGGGCCTACTTACTCAACTTATAATTCCAGGTCGTATTGTGGAGAAGCCACAGTGTCAGGAACTTAAGAAAGTTAGAGACACTTTATCAACAGACAGAAATAAATGTATGCAAGCCTTCTTGCTTACTTGCTTGCTTTTTCCTTTCTTATATAGTTTATGACCCCATGACTAGGGAATAGTACTGCCCACAGTGAGCTGGGTGTTCTCACATCAATTAACTTAATACAATCCCTCACATTCATGCCCACAGGACAACTCAAATGTAAAAAATCTGTCATTGAAACTCTCTTTCCATATGATTATAAATTGTGTCTAATTGATAATTAAAATTTATCACAAAAACAAGTATAGAAAGAGAGGTAGAGAACTTGGAATTGACCTTGAGTTGTTGGTAAGGCAGTGTCACAGGAGTCCCCTCTTGGTGAACTTGGAGTCTTACTGGCTCTATTCTGAAGTAGTGTCTGTGTAGTAACATGTGGTGTCTGCCTTCAGTACTCCTCTTTTCTTTTTCAGAAAAGAGGGGCTTCTTGCATCCCAGCATGCTTAAGGTATTACTTCAAGAGGAATTTGGTTAGCTATTTGATCACTTTTATGTTTAACTAATTTCTATGAATGAGAAGACAGGATGCTCAGATTGTACAACCTTATTCAAGTGCCCTTTTCTTGAGTCAGACAAATTGGGTTGTCAGCTCTACCTGGCAGGAGAAGTACAGTTTCCAAGCACATTAGAGCTTTGTTGAGAATAAGGAAACAGCTGATAAAAGAGCAAATGGTGCACATTTGGGCCATTTAAGCTTCCTGTTTCCAATCTTACTTTTCCTCCCCATGAGCCTTCTGTCTCTGATGCTTGGAATCTGGTTCTCTATCCTCTTCTGATAACTCATACACCTCCACACGCAATCGCCATGTAGTTGGTCGCCCTCATCCCTGACCCATGCCTGTCTCTGGCTTATAGCGTCCCAGAGACTGTAGTACTTACCCCACTACCCCAACTCCATGTCTCCTCTTCAGAACCTGCTTTAACCAGTTCCTCATCTCCAGCCCATTTCTGCTCAGGTTCTTACCTGGAAATGTTCAAGCTTCATTCCTGTTGCTGTGACAAGAGCAACATTGAGAGAGGATTTGTTTATTTGTCTATAATTCCAGGTTACAATCTATCATTGTGGAGATGTCAAGGCAGGAGTAGGAAGCAACTAGTTGCTTCCACAATCGAGAACAGAGAGAATAAATGTATACATGCCTCTCTCTGTTCGCTTTCCTCTTCAGTTTGTTTGTTTGTTTGTTTGTATTACACAGCCCAGAACCTAAACAAAGAAAATGCTGTTCCCACAATGGGTGGGTCTTTCCACATTATTTAATTATGTGATTTTAATTAAGGTAATCCCCTGGTAGACATGATTACAGTGCTACCTGATCCAGGCAATAACTCATTGAGAGTCTTCCTAGGTAATTCTAGATTATGTCAAGATGACAATTAGAACTACCTGCCATAGACTTTTTGTGACCAAGTATGTACAGAGGCCCTCTGCTGAGAGCCTGACTCAGGATGTAGACCATGAGTCTAGCATCAATGGTTTCAGAAATCCCAGAAGCTTTCACATGTTTCCATTTGGCTTTATTTTCTTTTTCTATTTCTAGTTTCTCTTCCAAGGCATTCTACTTTCTCTTCCCTCTCATGCTCACCCCCTCCCCTTACCACAGTGCCAAATAAAAACCTCATCACCCAGACTGAGTCGAAAGAGCCTTGAGAAAGGCAGACCATGCAGCTCAAGTGCTTCTAAACTCTGAAACTAAAATCACAAGTAACAGACAAATAAGGAAGTGGGTTGGGGAGCTGGGAGCTTGCAGCCCTGAATGCAAGTAATCCTCAGGCTGCTGTGGGCTCTCTGAGCCTCCCAACACCTTCCCCTACCCCATGCCTAGCATGGTTTGAATGCCTTGATTGAGCATCAGTCTTTCCGAGTCTGAGTTTGAATTATACATGTTACAGAATGGAACATTAAGGTTGCATCCTCAGAGGACACTCTGGCTCTTCTGTTTGTCAGCTTTTCCAAAGCTTTGTTCAATTTATCCAAGCCTATTTCAATACCTCACCAGAAGTGTGAGGAGGATGCCATTCATTCATTCATTCATTCATTCATTCATTCAATGTCTGTAAGTCCTGGGGCTACGAAGGCATTTAAGGTCCATGATTTACTCTCAAAGACTTCAAGAGCTAAAGGAGACAAGCAAGCAAACCAGGGGCTTATCCCAGGGTTGGTCCTATCATAATGAAGAAATGAGAAAGATCTTCTAGGAGGAAGTAACACAGGCTCAGACACACTACTCCCTTGTTCTGGCCTGGTTAAACTAAGGTTTCATGACCTGGCCTGCAGGTCAAGTTATTTGGGGGAACGAGGAGGGTCACAACCTGTGAATAAAGAATGGGCGAGAGAGATGACAGGACTCAAGGAAGCATTGCTTGTCAAGAGCCGTTTACTTAGTGGAGCAGAGCATATTTAAAGCAAAAATCTTGGAGGGGAGGGGAAGAGGAAGGAGGGAGATGGAAGGTTACAAAATCTTCTGGGGTTGAGCTCTGGGGTGACAGGTGGGGAGGGGGTGGATTTCCGTGAATGTTCTTTTCTCAGGGCCAAGCTGGATCCTTGTGATTGTCAGGCAAGATGTTAATCTCAGGGTTCTCATCCTTGTGATTGTCAAGCAGGATGTTAATCTCAGGGTTCTCAATTAGCTGGGGCAGGATGTTTATCTCAGGGCTCTCATGTTTCCCAACAGTTTCACACAGGAGGAAGCAGGACTCAGGTCACTGTGTCCACTAAGAGTCTGTTTGCACTAAATGGACTGCCTGCTGCAGTTTCAGTTTTCCAAGTCTGCTAAGTGGACCGAATAGTACCTACTTTGTGGAATATTATGTGGCATAAAGGGTAGAGTGTCTGAGTTGTGCTCAGTGCAAGCAGTAATACACAACATTGACTCAATAATTGTTGGTCAGCATTCTCCCTCCCTGAGTGTGTGCATGTGCACATGTATATGTATGAGTGTGTGTGAATGTTTGTGTGTGTGTGTGCGCGCGCGCGCGCGCGCGCACGCGAGCATAACCTCAGAAATCGCAGTTATTTTTTTCCCCAATGTTATACACCTTGATTTTTTTCTTTTTCTTCTTTTTTTTGGGGGGGGAGGATAAGGTATTGTGTTGGCTTGGAACTCACAATTTGGCTGGCAGCCTGAACACCAGCGATCCACCGTCTCCACCTCCCCAGTATTAAGATTACAAGCAATTGCCACCATGCCAATATCTTTTTTCCAAGTATTGGATTGGGGATTTAACTTGGGTCTCCATGCTTGCGAGTAAGCTTGCCACCAGCTGAGCCATCTTGACTACCCTGTTTGTCAATTTTTTTAACAATTAAATTGAGCCCGGATATCACAACACCTAACATAGACTCTGTGTTTGCTGCTTTGATGCGGGAAAGGCAGATGAGAGCACATTGCAGCTGGACAGGCAAATAAATGGTTTCCTGTTTCTATTCTTGTGGATATCACTGAGACCCACTATATACCTATGTCAAAACCTGCAATTTATCAAAAATAAAGCAAGAGATAGTAACAATCTCACTGGCCAGGAAACAGCAGGATCCAGGCAAATGGATTGCTTCTGGGGCCATTATTCCATGATGAGTTGTCAGCGCTGTGTCACAAGAGAGGGAGGAGCAGGTAGGGCTAGCCTTCTCCAGGTCCCACTGAGCAGGTACACTGTCCTTATTTAAGGACCTGGTTTCCTCCCACCTTCTCTCCAGCGAAGGGTGGTTCAGACTTGAGACAATTAGAATTCAATATGCAAATACAGCGTCTGATTAGTGGAGCCAGGCAATCGCCTCCAGTGCTCCATGTGCAAATGTGCTACACCACACGGTTCCGGAAATTAGCACGGCATCCTACTGTCCCCATCAGAATCTGTCCTCCACGACATTTTGATTGCAAGGGGCCAAGCTAATTTCAGCAATAGGGATTTTGCTGGGCTGGAGATCCCTAAACAAATTTTTTAAATTTGATAAAGTTTTCCTTTAACTTTTTTTTTCCTTACGGGAGCGAGGGTAGACATGCTTTGCCACATAGGCCTGCTTCCTCCTTGCAGTTATTGTATTTAAACTTAGCCCTCAGGTTTTCAAAATTAGAAAAAAAATGGTTGAAAGGAAATGGACCACAGTCCAAACTTGCTCCCAGGTTTTTAGATGGCCAACGTTATTTTCTGGAGATAGCCAGGGGTTTGACTGCATTTCCTTTTGTCTGTGATCCTGCATGGGAGAGGATGCTGAGTGTCTGCTGTGAATCCTGGCTGTGTAAGGATCATGTGGCTGCATTTCCACAGGTGTGACTGTCATTCACTGGATTGTTCCATGTTGGCTCTTGTGGACTTTGGCTTTAAGTACAATCTATATGTCAAGTTAACAGCCAGGTTGTCCTTTCTCCACACCTCCTTTCTCCTCTTCCTCTTTACTCACTTTCTCATTGCTTTTTTGTAATCTCTCTCTCCCCTCCCCTCCCCTTACTGATTCTTTCCTTCTGTCTCTCTCCTCCATATCACCACTAAATTTGCATTAAACCCTACTCCAAGGTAGGCAATATGAGGACATCAGATACATTACATACAGGGTGGATGTAGTTACTATGGCGATGTCGAAGCTTATTGATTAAAAACCAGCTGGGCTGGAGAGCTGGCTTGCAATACTTACTGCTGTTGCAGAAGACCAGGTTTGGTTCCCAATACCCACATGAGGCAACTCACAACTGCCTGCAACTTCATTTCAGAGAGATCTGATAGGCTCCAGCCTCCTCAGCTGGCTCTACACATGTGGTGCACATAAACTCTCAGAGATGTGAGAACACACACTAAATAGATCTTTAAACAAACAAACAAATAAATGATTAATAAGATAGAAGTGATTTCCGGTAAGCATTTTAAATAAATAGAGACACAGTACAGTAAGTCACTTTGAAGAGAACTGTTTGGAGCTGGAGAGCTAACATAAAGCAAACCCTTGTGTACCGGGTTGAGAAGGAGACCCAAGGTGCCAGCAGCTATTGGAGTAAGGAATTGTACAGGTGACCATGTGCCATGTGGTTAGGAATTGAAAATTCACTGTCATGTTTAGAAGGCAGAGGACATGTGTGCCCAACAGTGTTCTTGGTGATATATATATACACGGGCTGATCACATTTGACTAGCTGGGAACATTAGCACAAACTTAAATCTCAGTGCTGAGAAGGTAAAGGCAGGAGGATCACTACAGATCACTGGCCAGCCACTCTGGCTGCTCAGTGAGACCAAGATTGGGGTTGTCCTTTGGCTTACACACACACACACACACACACACACACAGAGAGAGAGAGAGAGAGAGAGAGAGAGAGAGAGAGAGAGAGAGAGAGAGAGAGAGAGAGAGAGTATTCAGAAAATTTCTTCCCATTGTGCACTTAGTGAGTCCTCTTTGGTCAATAGGAAAAGGCTGCTCCCATTGGTCACTGCTGCAGACACCTCAGAGAGGAGGCCCAGGGTTTGCCTATGCACTCACCACCTAGTGGGAAAATGACTTTCCTTACAGGCTCTTGCTTTGCTTCCTAGAGTATAGATTTTGGAAGTTCAGCAATTTAGTCAAGTACTTGGGTTGGTTGTACCCCGCTTAACTAATTAACACCAATTCCATGCTTGAAGTTCCCCCCATTAACTGAACAAAAGCCATTACTAATGAGGCCAGCACAGAGCGCCAGCTGACTGACTTTGTTGGAGAGATTTAAAGTGAGAGGAAAGTATAAACACATGTAGGAATTGAAGAGGGGCAGGCCTGATGCGCAATACACTTCATAACAAGTGCATAAGGACATGGACCAATCAGAGCAGGCCACGGGACGCTGGGTATTTGGAAGAAGAGGAAGAAGACATATCATTCTAACTTGAAGTAATGAGATATGTGAGCCTGGCCCAGGAATCAGCACAGGAAAGAACTTTCCTCTATTTTACAGAAATGGAAAGAAGAAAATCCACCCCAGGAGCAATGTCTGTGCAAGACAACGGAATGACCAGAGTTGTGGTGGGTGTGAGGGTGAGGGGATTCGGAGAGAAGTCTAAGCATCCTAGCAAAATTAGCTTCAGAGTGGTTTGGTCACAGGCCAGCTTGAGTAATATTTGCATGCAATTAGCATCTGTGAGTTATATGTGGAACTCATCCCTCAACAACCTCTTGGAATATTATTTATATGCCACTCAATGATGGTTTTGGTTCTAGGGAATAGAAAGTTGGTGAAATTTATTTAAGGGAAAGGAGAGTGTGTGTCAGGAGACCAAGCTTTAGCCTTAGAACCTCACACTCCACAAGACAGGCTTAGTGGTACCAGCTAGAGACTGGCTTTGGCCTGTACAATTGCCCTACTTTGTTCTGTCTAAATGATGCTCAGATGTTCATCGCTTGGGCATGTTCTTTGTATCATGGCAGTTGACTTTCCTGCATGTCTAATTTTTGATACATGACCAGGGACCCGTGGTTTTTCTGCTGCAGAGGGATAGTGTGAGTAACTTTATGCAATATCCAGCTCCAGGATCGTGCATCCAAACTTGGTCACATAGCCTCATGGCTGTCAGGGAGCTGGGAAGTCTGGCTGACTAGTCTAGCATTGTGGGCTGTCTTGCACTTTTCCGCTGTGAATGAAGGGAGGGATCTGTATTTTGGCTGAACAGTGGGAGTTGGTGTAGGTGGGCTTATGCTCTTCATTGAGAACCTGCTTAGCTGGGTATTGGAGTGTGGGAGCTGGAAGTGTTCCCAGGCTAGCACTCTGTTCCTTGTTTCTCCTTTACCACTCTGCCTCTCATACTTTCTCTTCTACCTCAGGAAGACTCTTCTCACCTGTCTCATACCCATCCTCTTCTGATCTCCTACTCTGGGCCTGACTTTAAATAGTATCTTCCATGATACTGTACTTGGGCCACCTAAATCTCAACAGTGTCTTTCTATGTCTTGTGGTTACTATTACTTGTTGAAGACCTGATTGCTCCACCTTAGGCAGTCAAGAACAAGAGCCACTTTGAGGAAAGGAACCCTAATTTACTTATAATGGCCCAATCACATGAGACTCGGCAGATAGAAAACAGTATACGTTCAGATACATCTTTCTCCAAAGGGACCTAAACAGGTTACCAGCACCACATTCATCAGCATGGTATGTAGATTAGCATTGGATATTGGTATTAGGTTAGGCCATAGATATTAATATAAATATCAGCACAGGATATAGGTAGTCACATATAGATATTGGCATAGGCTATAGATATTAGCATTGAATAGAGCTATTAGTCTCAGAGTAGATATTAACACAGGTAGCCTAGGAGAAAGTATGCATGGAGCTGGCCAACATCAAACATTCTGCCATGCGAATCTCTTGTGCGTGGAGACTTGTTTCTTAATTGTCTATGTATTTGGCCACTGTAACTCTATTCTTGAGAGGTCAATGAGGCCTGAATGCTGACTTCATGGCTTTCAGATACTCCTATCTCTGAGTTGAGAAGTGGGACAGCTCAAAGGTGAGCACAAGGGGGAGCCTTGTGCCCCTGCGCAGCCTCTTTCTGATCCTTCTGCTCAAGTGCAGCCTCTTCATCCAATTGGATGTAAGAGCAGCATAGGTGGGTTCTAGCTAGATCAGTCCTGTCTGTAAACCAGAGTAAGCGAACACATCCTTATCAATTCTCAGAGGCTGATTAGCAGAACTCCGGTCATCTCCCATTTTACCACCCATGCTGCCATTAAAAGAAATGCCTGCCCCCCAAAAACCCTGGGCTGAACTCACCATTTTCTCTAGTTTATTTGATGGGAATAATTTTGAAACAAATTATTTAAGCCAAATCCAACCACACACTTTATTTATGACATCAGGGACCTAACAGCCTGTAGTTGATCAAATGAGCCCCTGGGCTTGAAAGACATCAATCTGAATTCTGGCTCCTGGAGTTTGCTAGGTGTGTGCCTCTCGGCTGGCTCTTTCTGGTGTCCAGAGTTTCTGTTGCTTCATTTGTAGATAGTGAGGATGCTGGAAGTCACTCTGTGGAGCTGGGAGAGAGAGAGTGAGGTGAAGCACTTCAAGCCTTTGGCCGGGAACTGGTACATGCCCCTGATAGAATGAGGAGTATTATTAGATGTGAACAGAGTAAGGGGAAGATGAGGGAACTGGGGATGTGGCTCTCCAGACAAGGTGTGGCTTCACAGAAGCAGTTTTCTCTCACCAGAGGGATCCATATGAGAGAGGACAATCTGTGAAGGGCTGTCTCTAAGTCCTTTCTGGACTTGGTGACACTGGAGTGAGGATAGGCTGAGAAAGACAGCCTTGAAGAAGTCTATCTACTCTTTATGTATTACACATTACATGTGTATATATATAAATAATGTTTGTATTTAGATACATATGTTTATTATATATGTTGGGTTTATATATAATATATATATAATATTTGTATATTTATAATTCATATATCTATATATGTGTATACTCTGGCAGTCACTCTGATATATATATACCAGATATACTCTGATATATATATATATACATATATATATATATATATATATACTCTGATATATATATATATATATATATATATATACTCTGAGATATATATATATGTATATATATTCTGATGATATATATATATTCTGATGATATATATACATATATATATATCTCCATATATATACATCAGGATCAGTCCATCTCATTCTAAACATTCCTGAAAGAACAATTTGATTTACTATATCTCAGAAGTTGTCACCAGCTTGTGTGTGTGTGTGTGTGTGTGTGTATGCGTGTGAACTTTGAAAGAAAAGTAGCTGGGGCACAAACAGGGTAGAGGAAGAAACCAGTCACCTAGTCTCTTCCTGTCTTACTTCTGCAGGCCTTGAGCTGAAGGTTCTGGCTGCTGGTCTTGAGCTCTCATTGTCTCTAAACACCCTCTAGCATTTTCCATTTCCTTTCCCAAGACTTCTGAGGCAGAATTATCCTGTGAGGGCAGATCACACGTGGATATTCAAATGGCAGTCCTCCGGGAACAAGGGTCACCATGAAGATAGTTCAGTGTACTCAAGAGTTCATTTCATCTCCCCAGGAAGAACCCTCGGTCATTTATCTGTTTCCTGAGGATAGGATCACAGAAACTCAAATGAGCCTGGAAGCCATACAGCTTGGTCCACAGAGTTCTAGTGTAGAGAAGGACAGGGAATTTGAAACCCTGTGGTAGGAAGAGTTGAGGAACAGATTGCTAAAAACTGTGGGGCACAGAGCTGTAGAGAAACTTCACATAGTGACTTTTGCTTTTATCTCATTTAGATATAAGAGTCCAGAAACCATAGAGATGGCTGAGTCAGCAAACTACTTGCTCCAGAGACAGTAGGAGGACCTAGCCCCATCTTTATCACTCACAGAAAACTCTGGGCATAGTGGTGAGCACTTGTAGTCCCAGCTCTGGGAGGTTAGAGGGTGGGTCCTTGAGGCTACCTGGCTGGCAAATCCGAGGCCAGTGAGAAAGCTTGCCTCACACACCAGGTGGATGGACCCTGAAGAATGGCCTGCGTGGTTTCCCTCTGGCCTCTCTACATGTAGACATACGTATGTGCACATGCAGACACGTGAGTACACACAGATATCTAGGGCCCAAGGGGAGAGTTTTTCTGAACAGAAATAGAGGATTTTAAAAAAGTGTTACCTGGCATCTTATCATGGTCCTAAGTTCCCAGGGTTAATGCCTAGAGATGCTGAGGGGCCTCCTTGGGTATATCAGAGTCACCATGGCTGGGCGGATGGTTCTTCCCACTTTACCTTACTCTTTCCCTAACAAGGGATATGTGTGCTGGTTACAGTGGACACATGATGCTCTCACCCTCTGAGAATCTTGGAGAAATAGGGCTCAAAGAAGTGACGTGACCATGACTCGCTGAGCACCAAACAAATGGAAGCAGAAGGTGCTGGACTTGAAGTCGGGTGCTCTTCACCACTCTGTCCTCCTGTCCTCCAGTGTCACATGCCAAACTTCTCAGAGGACTCTTCCTAGCTGGTTATTCCATCTAGCCTGAGCATCTACTGTATCAAGGATTTAGTAGTATCAAAGGCAGCCAGCCACATCTCCTTTACTGCATGGTCTATTTCTATATCATGATGTCATTATCTACATGACCTTGAAGAGGATAATAACCCTGTTTATAGGACGGTCAATCTTCATTATCTTTTTACTAATTAGTTAAAGACTAGTGCCATTTAGAGAGAGACTAAATTACAGAATGCATTTTAGTTTATTACTTTCAAACATACCTTGGCCCTCCCCTGCCAAATTATATAAGGATGTTCCTTTCTGAGGTTCACTTTGATGACTTGTTATTAACATTAATATTACTTAATATGTAAATGAAGAGAAACCTTAATATGAACACCTGGCTTGTTCCTTTCCATTCTCATACATCCTGCCCAATAACCAATGGAGCAACCTCATTATCTCTTACCAGGCTTTCCATCATGGCCTCTGAGCTCATTGGCCTGTGCCTTTCGTCTCCTATCTTCCCATCTAGAAGCCTTTTTGATGTAGCTGCTGTTCAGTTCCACAGAACTACCATCTACATATCAGCCTGCTTAGTTAATTCCCCCTCCCCACTTTCCACCATGTCCTTTGAGCGCTACGCAGAGGACAAATTTCCTTCCCTCACCTTCATGGTGGTTTGCATAGCCAGGTGATCAAGGTCTGCCCACCCTTCAGGGTGTCTCTCTGGGGCTCACTTTTCACCGTGCCAGTGTTCTCTTTATTCCCCTAGGGATTTTCTGGTCCTGACTTCTAGCCTCATGTGAGTCAGTGAGTCAGGTGTTTGCTCATCTTCTTTGTAAGGCTATGAAGTTCTTGAGGGTTCCCGTTCCCACAGGCTTGAGTATAGTAACCTACTATTGGGGTGCTTTGTAAACACTTACCTAGTAACGTGTGTGTGTGTGTGTGTGTGTGTGTTTGTCAAAAAAGGTGAGTCATCACATGCGCTCATGACTGTAGTACACTGCCCATCAATTTGGAGTCCCTGCATCAATCACATAAGAATCTTTCAGGTTAAAAATAAACATGTATATTTTCCAACCTATCTACAACCTAACTAAAAGGGTTTCTTCATTAAGGTCCAAGTATCTATATTTTTAAAACAGTCTTTATGTCTAAGAGAAGTGTCTTTAGAACCAGAACTGCAGTAGCTACATGTGTCTTAGGGTTATAGGAGACCAAGAAGGGGATTGTGCGTCTCTTTCCTAGGATTCTATCATCAAGAACGGTTGAGGGATTGACCACAGGAATTCACCTGTGAACATTCTGTGGGACATGTCTGGAAGGTAGAATACAATATACAATCTGGCGTCTTCACATAGCAGGGCTTTGAAGAGATGATTGAATTACTGTTCATTAAGTATTCTGTGGAAACAGTATAGTGTTAAGAAAATCTCTATGCAATAGCCCACAAAGCCAAGAGCTTCCAATCAAACTGGTAGAGACTTTGAATATGAGAATTCTAATTCAGAGTTCACCTAGGTTCCCCACTGATTCCTTGACCTTGGGTTAGCATCTTTGCCTTTCCAGTAACTTAAGTGTGGAAAGAGACATCCCTTGGATAGGGATGTGATGGAATTGGGTCAGACTCTGATGTGCTCTGTGGAGGGCTGAGGTGGATGAGCACTCCCTGATTGCTGCCTATGGGGCCTGATTTCTGCACTATCAATATTCTAGTCTTGTTGTATTTATTGTGTGATTAGCATCCTCTTGGTCATGTCCATTCCAAGGCATAGAGCCCAGGGTTCAGAAGGACCAGGCTGTGCTCAATCAATGTGCCATTGAATGAAAAACAGACAGGCCACAGGGTGCATGGGATGGAGATCTGGTGGAGATCAGGCTTCTCAAGCAGCCAGGTTGTGATTGTCTTTAGTAAGACTCTTCACTGACATCTGACTAGCTGACTAGCATAGATGACCGACACCCTGATTGCACCTCCTGGCCTTACCTTTGAACCTGAGGAGGGGTGGATCCCGGACCTTCATCCTATGAAGAACCTGAATGTCCTCCAGGCACAGACAATGGACAAAGAAGACACATTTCCATCACGTGCTTCTCTGGAAAGGAGGTTTGATGGGTGGAGTCTGGGCTGATGTAAATGGGCTTGGCATGCCCATCAGTCGCATTACCCTGCCACAATACACCCCTCCAGAAATCTGTACAGACGACTAATGATGTTAAAACTACCAGGAACCCCCCCTCAGTACCCACTCTTCCTGCCAAATGGTTGAGATTCCAGGCCAGCTGGGTGTCTGCTTATTTACATAATTAATCTAGTATGAAGTCTTTATTTGTCCCTTCTCAGCTTTTTCTTTTCCAGGATAAATAATCCCCAATTCCTTCATCCATAATCCTCAATTTTACAACCTTTTAATCATTTTGGTGGTTCCCTCCTGGATTTTCTTTTGGCCCTATTTAAACCTTATCTAAATTTACCAGACATGCTACAAATGGCAATTATGAGAGTAAAATCTATCAGAACCCAAGACTGTCTCCCATTTGGATCCTGGTCATCTTCTCCCTGTCTGTGAATTTGACATGGAGGATTCTGGACACTCTTTTTACTAAAGCTGGGATGCTGTTGGCTGTCCACCCTGCTGTCTGAAGTATGTCTTCCAAGGTCCTGAAAAAAACAGATCCCATGAAGGTGAAACCAAAGAGCACCCGAGCCCAAGAGGGGATTTTTATCTACTAGATTTGGGGGTAAATGGTTAGTAGGGGTGCCAGGGAGCATGTTGCAGAGAGAAGTTATTGGCAATCTTTACTGTATGTTCTTGAAGGCCTACACAGAACAAGTGCTCACTAAAAGCTCTGTGAGATATTGTTAGCATCAATAAAGCCCTTACTATTATTATTATTTTTCTAATATGTTATTAGAATCTAACCATTTGTATGTGTGTGTGTGTGTCTAAACTCAGACTCAGAAGTCCAAGTTGTGCTCAACATATGTCCTGCTGAGTGGCAGGTACTGAATCCCAGGTGTCCCAAGGGAGCTAAGGGATACCATTGACTCTCTTAGTCTCCCAAAGTCAGATTGTCACTGGAAGGCCACCTTCTTATCCTACACCAGGCTGAGCCAAAGAATCAAGCCAGGCAGATTGTGGCGAGCAAGTGACTCTTTGGTTCTCAGCTCTCAGCAGAAGCCAACATACTGTTTAGCCACCACAGAGGAGCCTGCAAGAGGCAGCTGGGACAGTTAGGGCACAGGCAAGTAAAGGAGGGTGTTGTTGTAATCGCCTCTCATGTTGAGCATGTGCTAGGCAGGGGTATTTTGAGAGTGGACATAAAGAGAAAGGCATTGAGGCTGAGCCGAGACCACGAGCTGAGCTGTTGTTGGAATGACACAATCCACCACTTGGTGTGCTTTGTTTTGCTCTTGCTTGTATTCTCCTGGGTCTAATCTGTCCTGTACTGACTTGACTCCCCTCATTCCACCTCTCTTCCATAGTATGGCTTGCTATTTCCCTGGGACTCACTTGACAGGGTGTAAACAGTGAAAAATGTATTTAAGGAAGGATTAGCAATATAGACATTCCTATTTGGCTACCCTGTCAACAGTTTCATGGCGAAACTCCTACCCACCAACTCAGCCACTAATTTGGTGAGGGACATTATTGCTCAGTGCAAAAATCAAATACAATCCTTGGGGGCTTTTGTGAGGCAGCTTCTCAAGTCACTCTGGCTTGGAGATCAATAAAGTGGAACCCATTCCTCATTACACATTAATAATGAGTGAGCTGTAGCCAGAGTGGGGAAAAGGAACCTTGTGATTCCCACCGGAAAAATGGCCCAGCTTGGTCGTCGACACTGCAAGGTTGGTCCTGCTAACTGCCAGGCTGCTCTCTTGTGCTCCCTAAGCTTGTAACTTAGCCTACAGGGTATAGACAGAGGTGCCTTCAGCCACATGAGAGAAATTCTTGGGAAGGCCACACATCTTCACATAAAAGCCGTGTCCTGGTTGAAGATTTTTTATCATCCTGACTGGCCAAGCATTCACTGAGTGAATTAATCATGATTGGGAACAGGTAGTCTCTCTTATCACAGGAATAAATAGATCTAGAAGCTTCCATGGATCTTAAGTGTTCTCCAAAGACCCAGGGATTAAAGGCTTGCTTCCCAGAATGGTGTGCTTAGAGGTGGTGGCACCTTTAAGAGGTAGGACTTAGTGGGAGGTCTTTAGGTCATCAAAGGCAAATCATTAATGGGCATAAGTCCCTCTTTGTCTGTCACAACCAGGCCATGGAGTGAATGGTCTTCTCCACTACACAGATTTACCCCACATTGTATCACTGTTCCATCTAAAACAATAGGACCATCTGATCAGAGATAGAAACTTTTATAATTGTTAGCCAGAGTAGAAGTTTTGTCCCTAAAATTTAATCGGCCCGTCTTCATCGTATGAACGACAGGTCTCATGAAGACATTTTTGCACATGGACCCTTTGCCAATATTCAGCTCTCACATTCAGCTCTTGGCTCCCTAACAGTTTCTCTCTCCTAAGTTAATCCCCTCAAGTATGAGTTGCAGTGACAACAAGCTGGTTGACCCACTAGGCTTCTTACTTTCCACGGCTCTGGATACCTCTTGATCCAGAAGTAGAGAGGAGCTTGGAGCTTTGCCTGATGACTCTAGGACCACTGGAATTAAGTATCCCCAACTGGGTGGCTTTAAACATCAGAACTATATAGTTACAGAGTTCTAGAAGCTAAACGCTTGAAACCAAGGCTTTGGTTTTTTTTTGTTGTTGTTGTTGTTTTTGTTTTTGTTTTTTTTTTCTTGTAGCTGTGGGTGAGAATGTGCCCCATGTCTTCCTCTCAACTTTTGCTGGTGGCCAGTAGTCTTTGGTGTTCCCTAGCCCATGGTTAGGTCACCCAGTGTCTGCTTTTATCATCAGACTTCTCTTTGTGTTACTACCTTTTTCTCCTTATCAGAACACCAGTCATAAGGGGCTAGCCACACACGCTACACACAGCAGACTTGAGCACCATGTGATCACCCACAAAGGCTGCATTTGGTTCGGATGCTTAGGGCACTGACAGGTACTTTTGGGAGACCGGCTTTAACATTTGACGGATTTGGAAGCTGACTCGTGTGGTTCAGCCTTAGGTAAAGGGCCAACGAAAGGAGGCACCATACCAAAAGAGAAGCCACTTTCGAGGGTATATGAGTTTCCCGTGGGCATCTGTTGCAAGTAAGCACAAACTTAGTAGCTGAAAACAATATTGTATTCTCTTCTAATTCTGGAAGCCCAAGTCAGTTTCAGTGAATGTTGGGTAGTGCTGTCCTCCGAGCAAAATGGCCACCATCTTCACAAGGTCATCAGTGTTAGGAAAATCAACCAGTTGACCCTGGAGCAACTGAAGCTGAATCCCTTTGGTGGAGTCTGGAAGACGGCACCAAAAATCTCTCACATCAACTTCTACTGGAATGCAGCAAGCTGGGCTGTTTATTGTCTGCTCCCAATCTGTTATTAATTGAAGGCTACTTCTGGAGTGGTTGTAGGTACTTCTTGTAGACAGCCTCTGTCAGATAGGCTGTGTGTGTGTGTGTGTGTGTGTGTGTGTGTGTGTGTGTGTGTGTGAGACCATGAGCAGCGATGCTATATGTGTCTCTGCAGGAACCTTTGTATGGTAACCTGGGATGAAGAGGCTGTATATAGTTCCTCACAGGAGAGAAAAGGAGGAGGACAACCCTCTGAGGTGGCCACATGGGGAAGGGCTCACTAAGACCCTGGAGCTGGCAGGTGTGCCCTGGTAGGGCTCTCATCACCTGTGTTTGGCCGATGTTTGTGTGAATGACTTCCAGCTGTGAGGATTGTCAAATATTTTGAATGCTCTTAGTGATGAGGTCCACACCAGCTGTGAGGATTGAGTTAGAGGTCATAGGTGACAGCTGTTTGCAGTTTGTTTGCAGTGCTGTTTTGAGGCTGGGGCTCTTCGCAGGGTTGTAGTGACAGGGGAGAGAGTCCAGTCCTAGAGCTCATACCCTGGGGTCTGCACAGACAGGACCCTCCTAAGTGGTTGCCATTTTGATCCGAGGCTTTCTGGAGCAGAAGGGTGACAAGACCTTAAGGTGACAAGACCTTAAGGATAATGTGAAGCTGAAAATTAAAATTCCACACAAACCCTGTGACCGGGTGGTCCTGGGGGTTCCAGTTCAGCACCCATCCCACTACTGACTGTCGTGGGTGAGCAACCACAGCATCCTCAGTTTCCCGAGGAGTTCATGTGATGAGAGATTGGAAGCAGGGGGTGGGGCCTGTGCATTGATTCAGGCCGTGTGGGTATTGGGAATTGTTCTGAGTCTCTCTGTGAGTGTCGAAGACTGGCTCACTGACTAACCTTGAGCACCCTTTGTCAGATCAAAGGCCTGGCTGGCACACCTTTCTCTAGAATGTGTAGTGGTGAGACAAACTGATGCAAGCATTTGGGCTTGGGATCAGCTTCTCATCCAGCATTTCCACCCATGTCAGGTAGGGTGAAGGCCTGCTTGATCAGCCAAGCAAAACTCTACATTTCTCTAATAAATCAGAGCCACATCACAGAGTCACCCTACTCCATCCCTGAGCCAAACACTTTCCTAGCCTTTGATAAGCCCATGGTCTCATGGAGGCTTTGGACGTCTTTAAAATGCCTATGTGCAATGGGTCATGATCTAAGAGCACGCACATACACTATGCCGATGGATTGCAAGAGGAGAGAGTCCATTCTGCCTCAGGGCCAGTGGACAGATGGGAGAGTTACACTTAGAAATATGGTGGATAAGGGAGGTCAGGAGACTCTCGGGCAGCAATTGAAGGCACGGAAAGAGTGTAGAAGGTCATGGAACTGCATTGATTGCCTCATGAGGTAGAGCACAGGGCTAGAGCTAATGAACCTGCTTACAGAGGCTGGGAGAAGTGTATCCCACATTGGCTCAGCAGCAAAGAGATGGGTAAGTTTGAAGAATAGAAAGATAGATGCTGTGAATGGAGAGCAAGCAGCTAAAGAGAATTTTAGCAGCCAAGCAGATCTTCCTAGTTTTCATACACCATGGTAGAGCTTGGGGTTTCTTAAATGTTTAAACACTTATACAAAATGTCATGGATAATCAAAGCCATCAGGAAATGCAAGCAGGTGATATTTGGGGGTTTAGTTTTAGAGTCAGCCTTTTTTTTTACCATGCTGTGGCAGAGAGGTGTTGCAGGAAGAAAGCCTTCAGGAAGGCAGAGGGTGCAACCCATCGAAGCTGGCCTAAGCTGAGGGCCGTGGAGGTGGAAGGACATATGTCTGCATATGGTGCTACCTGTCTTGGTTCTGCATGCACCCTCCCTCTTCCTTCTCACCTTCCTCTTCCTCCACCACCATTTCTTCCTCTTCCTACTCCTTCTCCTCCTCCACCACCTTCTCTATCTCTTCCTTCTCAGCTGAGCACATCTGTACTTAGGCCATCAAGAGGGAGAAACCTGGGTCAAAATAGACCTCTTGGTTTAGATTAAAACATAGGAGGTTTTCATAGAATCCCAATTTTCTGAGTGTTATTTCAACTGAGTTCAACAGCCATTTTTAAGATATATTCTCACAGTCTTCTCAGCTTCATGGGATGAATATTCAACTAAAATTATTCAACTGAGAACTATGCAGCTCACATACCTGTGAAGGTCCCAAGAGTCCTGCTGTAGGGACAACTAAATACAAAAGCCTGGGTATAGACATAGGAATGCTCTCTCATAGGGATGCTCTCTCATAGGGATGCTCTCTCACGGGGATGCTGTCTCAGCTGGCATGGTTGTTTTCTACTGTGGCACCCACACTCTGAGGTAGAAGTGTACATATTATGGCACCAGCTGTTGACCGTACTGGGTCATATCCACATTCTTCCTCCTACCCTGGCAAAAGAGACCTCCACTCCAGGCAGTGATGCATCCACCTTATCCCACCCAGACTCTGTACCAGGTAACCTTCTGGGATTGGCTGAGCTAGGGTCACATGCTCATCTCTGCAGTTCATAGTGGAGTTAGCCTGAATTTTGTGAAATGAATATGGAGAGTGGAGTGGTTGCTGAAAGGCAAGTTGGGGCACTGGAGTGTGGAGATGCTGGGAGTGTAGGTCGATGGATCAGAGGGATAGTGTCTCTATGTGTATCTACCACAGCATGTAAGCTCTATGCAGCTTTTTCCTGATGGGTAACTCAATCCCCACCCTCCAGTCACACACATTCATCAAGCCCACAGAAGCATACCTGAGAACCTCTTTAGTAGAAGTCAACCTGTGACATGTGTCCTGACTCAATAGCTCTTACACTCTAAAGCTCCTAAGGCCTTATTCTATTGTTACCTGGGCCTTCATCCATGTTTGCTCACTTTTCTTCTATTTTTAAAGCGAATCACTTGTCTCTGGTACTTTAACTAGAAACTCAGTCTGGGTGGGTGGTTTTTGTATTTCCCAGTGACAGTGGTAAGATCCAAAGTTGGGCCTCAGAAATAGCACTGGGTCAGGGTAACCCAACATCTGAGAAGCTGCTGGTACTGTTGGAAAGCCAAAAGACAGACCTGAGGAATAGTGTAATCCAGAGAGGATTCACATGGAAGTTACCCGCCATGAGTAGTGTGTCTCCAGCCCACGAATGACCATGCTTCTTTCTTCAGACACACCAGAAGAGGGCATTGGATCTCATTACAGATGGTTGTGAGCCACCATGTAGTTGCTGTGAATTGAACTCAGAACCTCTGGAAGAACAGTCAGTGCTCTTAACCTGGGAATTGAACTCAGGACCTCTGGAAGAACAGTCAGTGCTCTTAACCTCTGAGCCATCACTCAACCCCATGGTGCTTCTCTCAAGCCAGCTATTTTATGTGAGCCTTCCATGTGCTCTATGGAAGCTCATTGATTGACATCCAAAAGGCCCTGTTAAATGTGAAGCAAGGACAGCAAAGTGACTTAGATCCTAGGCTGAGCCAAAGGCACCTATGAGTCTGAATCCTGCTTGAGCCCATATCCATGTTGTCCTTAAGGCCCCAGCTGTGTGATCATGCACATAGTACTATCTTGGTATGCGTGTAGAGAAGGAAGATCACAGGCCTTAGAGCTACAGATTCCTCTGTTTACACACACATGTGGCTACTTATCAGCTGTGTGCCTCTGGACAAGCAATTTGGTCCTCTCAGGACACAGATTTTCAAAACCCATAGTGAAACAAAAACTGAATGGTTCTAAAGACCTTTGAGATAAGCCTCACCAAGTCTAGTCCCCCCAAAACATGGAATCTGCTCAAGGAATGCTGTGTGTTCCCATTAGGCTATAAGGACATTCCTTTGGGCTTTGCTTGTCACTTCCTGAAGATATATTAATTATGCTTGTGCATGTGTGTTGTGTGTGGGTTTATGCATAAGAACAGAGTTACCCTTGAAGGCCAGAAGAGGGCATCAGATCTCCTGCAACTGGAGTTACATACATTTAGGAACCACCATGTGGATGCTGGAAATTGAACCCGGGTCTTCTGTAAGACCAACAGGAGCTCTTAACCACTGAGCCATCTCTTCAGCCCCTGCTTGGTGCTTTAAAATAAAAGCGTCTTCTACCTATTTTCTCACTTGGGCAAATGCTATTCGCCACTTACCACCCATCCCCACCGCATTGCATTCTTGATTTAGAAACTAATTTGACACCCTCTCCATTGCAGAGAGCTCCCTGAGAAAGGCTTGTCTTCCGTGAGTACGGTGGCAGGACTCACCCATTAACTGGGTTATTTTAGGCAAGAGTGGTTTTTAACTCATTACCAAGATAATTATTGTGGATCTCTAGTTGTCTCTCCGTGAATAGACTTAATAAGCCCGAGCTTGAGTGGTGGAGTTTTCCTGGCTGAGATGGGGAAACTCTGGAAACTCTCAGATTAAAGTGTGACACCTCTGATGTACCAGAGAGGGGCAAGCACCCTTACAGTTCGAGTGACTCACCGGCATCAAACTGGTGCAGGTTTTTTTTTTTTTTTTTTTT
>NW_022196905.1:256795170-256805220 GCF_008632895.1 Mastomys coucha
TTTTTTTTATCAATTCCATGGCATTTCCAGAGGGCTGGGAGATGTCACTTAAAGCAGAAGTGTTAGGACATAAAAGTGGCATGCATGCATAGGCATGTATATAGTAAACGCCACACAAATTGGGAGCTAGGGCCTTGGTACTTTCCTTTCACCTCTAAAAGTGCCTGATGGTCAAGGAGATGAGTTAGCTAGGTCTTGGGAAGAGTGAGAGCATGGGTCAGCAGACTTTCTGGAATTTAGCTTCACCTTTGTGGCTCATAAGGTCCAGTTATGGTTGATCAGCTCTGGTGTTAGCATGAAAACAGGTAATGGCAGTGCAGTGATCAGTGGGTGTGGCTACGTTCCCAAGGGCTTGACCTTTGGATATGGAAAATTGAATTTCATATTTATATTTTTATGGTCCATGCAGTATTATTTTCCTTCTGTGTTTGCTATGTCTGTCACCTTCATAGAAGCTGTGAAAGGCCAGGCCATGGTTGAGGTCTTGCTGGAGGGCCTGAGTGCTAACGCTTGGGGAGGATGTTCACTTCCCCATGCCAACCCTTGGGGTATAGCCTGCCAATCTCTTTCATCGTTAGTCAAGCATGACTCAGGTTAAGCTTCCTGACTCCTCCATCCCCTCATCTCCTCATGTGCAAAACAGACAAAACCGTGCCTTCATGCGGTGGTAGAGAAGCTGGTGGGGTCTGCAGAAGCAAAAGTCTGAAGATAAAGTATATGTGCCCTTGAGAAATCGTTAGTTGTTATATCTTCAGTTGAAGGCCCACACTGGGCAGAAGGAAACTTGCTTGTCTTACAGAAACGGAGGCACAGAAATGTTAAGCCGTTTGTCTGAAGCCAGAGTTAGACTAACAGCAGTTGGCACAAACCACAATGACCCATCTTGGGTGTTTTAAAAAAAAAAATCTCAGTGTTTAGGATGTATTATGTGTATATGATGTGTGTGTATGAGTGTGTGTGTGCACTGTGTATTGTGTAAGTGTCTGAATATTGGTGTGCATGTACCATAATGTGTGTGTGGTAGTCTGAGGTCAAACTCAAGTGTCCATTTTTGCCCTCTACCCTGTTTGAGACAGAATATGATTTTGATGCTACATCCAGCAGGCTAGCTGGCCCATAGCCTCTTGGTGATGTTTTTACATCTATCTCCCATATCACTTCAACAGTGCTGGGATTACAGACATGCACTTCTGCGTCTGCTTTCTATGTAGGTTCTGGGCATCTGAGCTCAGGGCCTCCCTCTGTGTGACAAGTACTTTGCCCATTGAACCGTCTCCTTTTAATGATGTCCAAGTATCTCCCATCCATTGGCCTCAGACACGGCTATTAGTAGCTGCCATGTTGGAGATAAAGGTAATGGAGAGGGGTGCCAGGGCCAGCAGGTGGTCCTGAGGAGAGAGCAGCAGCAGCAGAGCCACAGGGGCAGTCTGTGAGTTGGCATCACTTCCTATTGCTCTTTCTGGTCACACTCTGGAATTTGCATGGGATGTACCTGTGGAGTTTGCAAATCACTGGAGGTGACGCTCCTGAGATAGGCACTTATCCCCCTTCCCTGTCACATTTTTCTTCTTCTTCCCTAATGCACCAAATTAGAAGATTGTCTGATTTTCATTCTCCCTAAAAAAGTAACATTTCAACTTAAATCACAAATGTCTGCCATGCACTTAGCAGCCATGACAGCTCCTAGCAGGCATTCATTCCTCTTTATTCCTCCTCTCCCCAAGAGGGTAATCAGATCTGTGATTGAGGGATGCATTAGCTATACTTAGAGCTAAGGGACCAACCAACTTCAGCTTCTGAGGAAGGTACCAAGACTTAAATGGTGGGTGTCCATCACATTTAGAGCATGGCATCTCTTTCCTTTCCCCCTTGCTCCTGTCACTTAGAGAAGTACAGGAATAGATTGTCAAGGGATTCACCTGTTAGAATAAAGAAAAAAAAATAACATGTAGCTGGTTTATTCTGTCTGCTCCTGCTTCTGTCTGACCCAAGGCCTTCCTCTTGTTTTAAGGCAGAATCTCTCTCACTGCCTTAAAAACACCAAATAGGCCAGGCTGGCTGGCCAGGAAGCCCTGGACATCCTCCTGCCTCTGCTCCTCAGTTCTGGGATTCTAAGCAGGCAATCCCAGGTCCTGTTTTTCTTTTTTTATTCTTTAAAATGGGTTCTGCCAACTGAAACTAAGGTCCTAGAGCTTACAAGATTTTGCCAACTGAGCCACTATGACCTGAGCCACTGGGACACAGAAGTTGTTATGCATGTTTGTGGACTGCCCCACCTTTCTACAGATTCTAATTCCCTTGAGTGAGTTGAAAAAAAAAATAGCCTTTCCCAGCCATGTCGCTCAGGATGCAAATCTTTGGGTAAATTGTTTAATTTCTTACTCTATGCTTAGTTCCCTCGTAGGGGACACACGGTAATATTGAAACGGGTTGTTAGGAACATTAGTGTTGGTGACATGTCTCATATGGTGCCTGACACACAAAAAAAATCCACCCTGAGCCACTTCTGGGCTGCTTAGATCTTAGCTATCTGGAACTGGGAGGGATCATATTGTTGCCCATCCAGAAGGCTTCCTGGTACCCTACCTCTTAGAGGATGAGGTCTCATCTCTTCACCTCCTGCAGGCTGTGTCTGATTCCTAGTTCAGTTACTTTTCTGTTGCTGCAACAGAATGCTCAGACAAAAGGCAACTTAGGGGAGAAAGAGCATCTTAGGGGAAGGCATGGTTGTGGGAGTGGGAGTCTGACCTGGCAGTCAGGGAGCGGAGATCACCTTGCATCTCCACAGAGGAAACAGAAAGTAGGGCCAGGTTAGAAAACCTCAAAACCTGTCCCCAGAAGACATACTTCTTCCAGCAATGCTCTGTCTTCTAAAGCTACCCAAACAGCTCTTCTAACAGGGGACCGCATGTTCAAGTTCATGAGTCTGCGGGGGACGTTTCTCATTCAAATCACAACTCCCTTGACCAGCTTTACTTTATTAATTCACACGTCTCTGCACTCCAAACATGGATAATATATCCCATTGGTTTAAGGGAGAGGCTGTCACCTTAGACAATGTGTCCTATTGGTTTAAGGGAGAGACACCATCTTGTTACATTTGCAAATTGACTATCATAAACATCTGACTCAAGCCATAGGAAAAGGAAGTTATGTAACTTCCAATGAATTAAATTATAAACAAGAGGAAGACACATTTCACAGACATCACCACTGGAATATTTCACTGCTGTCTTTGCATTTGATGTTATGCAAATCTGTTTCTCTGAGATGAAGCTGAAGGACCCTACCTCCTTTTGTCATCTCAGCACCTCACTCAGTGACCTAGTGGCTTGAAATTAGTAGTGAAGTATTTATACCATAGGCATTGGCAGACACTGTTAGTCAGGGCGGGATTTTGTCTTTTGTTGATGATTCAGACTGGCAGCCAGCCAGTATTCTTTTATACAAAGCTTGATTGTAAATATCTCAGGCTTGGCGGGCGTTGGACTCTTCTGCTTCAATTACTCCTCTGCAGTTGGAGAGTGAGCACAACAGAGAGGTTCTGACTCAATAAAACTTTATTTACTGAAACAGCTGAGTCATGGTTTGCTCATATCTTGGCTAGATGTGTAAAATTGAAACATCGATGGGGAGAAGTGCTAATAACATGAGCTGGGGATCTGGACCAGTAGCCAGGTGCTTAACTAGCATGAGCGTGGCCTGGGGTTCAGTCCCCATCACTTCAAAAATGCTGATACTGCTATCTCAAATTTAAAATGTTCCCCATTTAGTAGATGTTCCATTGTATGTAGTCCCTTCCTCGAAAAGCAACCAAGTTCTCCCAGTGTTCAAAATGTTATAATTCAGCAGAGATGCCTCCCCAGCATTGGCAAACAATGGGAGTGACATCATTGTTGCATTTAACATGTGTGTTCACTAAAAAGAACCAGTCTTGGGGATGGAGAGCTGGCTTAGTGGTTTAAGAGCACCTGCTGTTCTTACTAGAGGGCCTGAGTTCAGTTCCCAGGCCCCACATCAGATGACTCTCAAGCACTTGTAACCCTAGCTCCAGGGGATCTGACACTCTCCTCTGTCCTCAGTGGACACTGAACTCATATAAACAAACACAGTTGTGCACACACACACAATTCTTTAATAAAAAGAGAGACTCGCTAATATGGGAGCTGTGTTTACTCACCAGCTATGATCTTAGATTGTCAACAAGTGTAAGAAGTTAGCCAAAAAATAACAAAATCATCCTGTGAAAATCCACTGGTTATGCCTAGAGTTTTCAGTGGGGACTTTTAGATATTTCTCTGTTACTGTATTTATCTTAGAGATTGGAAATGTGTATAATACATTTTATATGCGTCTAGCAGTGAACCTGGTACTTTTTGTCAAGTGTCAGTTTTTTAAAACATATATTTACTAGATGTACATATATAGTACATACATACTAAATATATATGTTATATACTGAAATGTATATTTATGCCCTGACCTTGGGTTTTCAGCCTCTCCTTGGAATGAGCGTTCTTCATTCTTGCTCCTCCCACAACCCTTTCGACTTCAATGTGTGATTTCCTTACAGAGAGCCTTCCTTGACTTCCCCAAGACCATGCCAGTCCCCTCCACAACACACTGGGTTTTTTTTGTTTGTTTGTTTTGCAATACTTGCCTTAATTATAGTTAAGCAATGAATTATGTGCTGGTTTTTTACTATAAGAATACAAGTGTCATTAGGTGGGGACAGTCCATGTTCCCTGTCCCCTGAGCCTCACAGTTTCTTCAAAGTAGTCCTTATTCAATTTATTTACAGCTGGGTTGAACTGTGATTGTTATTATTTTAGAAGAGGTCTATATTATAAAGTTCTAGCCTCAGTTTGATCCAGCAAAAGTTAAAGTCTAAATTCATCAAGACAAGCAATCAGCGTCTTCCACTGCACCACCATGCACTTGAAATCCAGGCCCTGGTAGCTGCCAAAATCGATGCCCACTTTTTCCAGGTATGGTAATTATTTTTCATATTGCTATTGACTGCCTCTTTAAAGATCAGCCAGGACAAATCTATTTCTCAAGCCATTGTAAATGATGTCAGGCAGGAAGAAGAAGAGTGGGATGGAAAGAGGACTGTTGGCGAGAGATTTATCCCTCTCACCCCAGCTGGAGAGACGAGTGGCCAGCTTGCTAGCAACCCATGCCAGGCGAATGCCTGGGCTAGCTAATGTTCTAATCCATGTGCTGTTGGCCATAGTGATCTCATTTCTTGCTTCTCAATGTTGGTTGCAATTCTGACAAGCAGCCTGCAGTTTTAGATCACTGGGGACTTGTTTACTCACTAAGATAGAGTTTCAGAGGCTGGGAGTTGACTCAAGTCAGCAGTGTGGTTGCCAAGCCTGCCTGAGGACCTGAGTCCAGGGTGTGAGCAGGGTAGTTCTAAATGGAGAACAATGCTTTAGTAGAGGATAAAGTTATATCACAACATCTAAAGGGTGGACACTCCTGATTTAGGCAAGTGTGGCCAAACTATACATAAACTATACTATGGACCATGGCTTGTATCATAAACAGGGTTCCCCATTAACTCATACCAGTCCATTCGGTTTGTTACACATCACCTGTGGCTGTTTTGTGTTAAAATAACAAAATGTTAGGAGCTACAGAGAGAGAGAGAGAAAGAGATGGTTAAAAGCCAATTAGAAGTACTGGCTGCTTTTGGAGAAGACCTGGGTTTGGTTCTTAGCATATACACGGTGGCTCACCACCATCCAGTTCCAGGGGATCTTCTGACCTCTGTGGGCATCGGGCAGACATATGGTGCACATACTTTCATGCAGGCCAAACGTACACATAAATAAATTTAAAAATTAAAAAAAAATGGCAGTCAATCCCTTGTGACAGATATTTGGTGCCCCCTCTACTCTTCCAGTCTGAACTATTTTTTGAGAGCTTTCTGGACAGAAGGAAAACCAACGTGATAGTGTCATGATGAGAGGTGTCCTGTGTTTGAGGAAGTGCAGCACATGGCTGGACCAGAGTAAGCCAGAGGCTTGTGGAAGGTGTGAGTTGGAGTCTGGGCAGGAGGGCTACCTGGAGGCCTTAGAAGAAAGGAAAGAGATGTGGGGTTCTGGAGGAAGCCAGAGTCCTAATCTCAAACTGGCTCATAGGAACCTAGAGATTGCTGTGGACTGCAGCAGCCACTCTGACTGGGGACATAGGGGTCAGAGGAGATGCGGAGCTTTGAATAGTGGGGACAGAGAGCAGGATGAACAGAGGGAGAAGTTCATCTAGGACATAGCCTACTAATTGGCTACCTTGACTGCTTCTTGGGACCCGAGATGAGTTCTGATATGATCTGAGGTGGGCAGGCCTTCCCACTCCAGTATAACCAGCCATTGCATTTATGCCTTTCAGTGTTAATACTTATGGTGGAAAAGGACCACTACCCAGGTGGCCCACAATGGGATAGCCATGAAGATCTGCCCATGTCTGTACACTCAGCAGCTGGTTTCCTGGGCCCTTCACTGAAGTGGGGTCTTGGTGGTATAGTCAATTGTCTATTGCATAGAGTACCCATTACATAGAGGGCAAGGGCAGCTGAAGGGCTACCCCTATAAGTTCAGAGGAGGCTGTATCAGACCAGTAAGTTAGTATAGTCTATTCCCGAGTCTATATACATGTGTGCTGCATGCACACACACATGTGTACACATGTTCACATGAGTATGTAGTTATGTGATGCCTGTGTGTACACAGCTATGTGGAAACCAGGGGTCAGTCTTGGGTGTCATTTGGCAGCAGCCGGCCACTTTATTTTCTGAGTAACTGGGACTCGCCAAGTAGGCTAGGCTGACGGGCCAGTGAGTCCCACTATGCCCCCCTGGTATCCAGTAGTATACCACCGTGTTTGGCTTTCTACCGTGGGTGCTGAGGGTGAGACTCCAACCCCCAGGCATGCACAGCAAGAACTTTACCAGCTAATCTCCCTCCCAAGCCCCTGAATATAAAGACATTTCAAAAATTATCGATAACCTCGGAGTGCTCCAGAGAGGCACCTTGCAAAGGACACGGGCAGAATCAGAAAATTCCCAGGGATTTGATCCCTGTGACAAAATCGAATCCAACACCTGTGATCTGCAGTCGGCTCTCATCTTTTTCCACACTGAGCAGATGAAATATGGTATTATCACAAATACTCTAGCCACAGATGCTCTAGTGATAGAGATAGGCCCTGTCACAGGAGACAGGGCATGTAAGTCCTTGTCATACGGTGGCTCTGTCCCAACAATGACAGTGCTATTCATAGACTAGCCAGGGAGACTACTGCCTTGCTAAACTTGGCATGCAACAGTGCAGTTATTTATACATTTTGATGCCATTGAGTCTTGCTGTGGAGCCTGATTCTGTCACAGCTACACCAGAGTGGTCAAATCAAGAAATTGTTCTTTATTAATTTATCTCCAATCTGACTGGGTTGTGTGTAATGGGAAAGGAGAACATGTAGATTTTAGGACTTTAACTGCCTCCAGATGTGGTTTGACGTGGTGCCTGTGAGCCATGTGGGGTAAAATGGAAGGTGTAGATGGATTCCAATTTCATTATCCCACTGTGATCTGATGAAAGCTGAGACCACAATTTTGCCGCCCAGTAACGAACTTTACCATATTCCCCCCAGTGCTGCCAAAGAAAGCTATTTGCCTTGGGGGCTGGTGTGTGTGTGTGTGTGTGTGTGTGTGTGTGTGTGTGTGTGTGTTTGTTTGTGTGTGCATGTGTGTGTGCGTGCGCATGCATGCACAAGATCAAATGGGAGGGGGTGACCCTTCAGCAAGTTGCCTTTTTAACTTGCGTTTCCAGCAACCAGTAAAGACTTACAGGCTCTGCTCACAACGTGCTTGGCTTGGCTATTTACTTGAGATTGACAGAATGAGAAAAACCAGACTCAGTGCTCCCCAGCCTGATTTAGAGGTTTCTCTGCTCATTTGAATTCAGAGGAGCTGGTCAATCTGGCCCTGGGAAAACCCGCAGGAGGAAATCAAGAACCAATGGGAGTCGCTCAGGAAAAAACCTGAAGTGCATAGGAAATGAATCCTGCTGATTTTTGGCACTGAGGCAGCCACACTGTGGTTTTGCTCTCTGCCTTTTCCCAAGTCTAAGAGGCTGGTTAGAATCTAGAAACCAAATTGTTTGGTTTCTCATTCTTTGGTGGAGCCGTACCCCAGGGAGTGATAGAGGTACTCACTAGAGGTACTCACCTCATTTAATCAAAAGAAGTACCATTTAGGATTAGGCCCTAAGCCAGGCCTATAATACCAGCACTCAAGGAGTCAAGGCATGGGGATTGCAGGTTTGAGGCCAGCCTGAACAACTTAGTGAGACTTTGTCTCAAAAGAAAAAGTAGAAAATGATTTGTGTTGTAACTCAGTAGCAGAGTACCTGGTCAGCATGCACAAGGCTCTAGGTTCAATTCCCAGGACTGGGAAAAAAAAGAAAGGACAGGAAGAAAAAAAAAGACTGGATTTTATGGATTTTAAAGGGCTATTCACTCAGCAAAGAAAGATTTCAGAAACCTGAAAGTAGGCACTGTAGAACACTGCAATGTGGTGACTTGGTCACCAATGAGCCAACAGAAGCAGTGTCTGGGTTGTGAAAACTTGTGACTTCCACAAACGTCACCATTTCAGTTTTGTGAGGCCGCAGAACGCAGTTTATCAAGTGCTCCTTCTGCTTAGCATTGCTTTTTTTCTAACTGGTTTGGATGGTTTGAATGAGGAATGCCCCTTATAGGCTCATGTATTTGAATACCTGATCTCCAGTTGGTGGGGCTGGTTAGGGCAGATGATGGAACCTTTAGAACTAGTACCTTTGCTGGAGGAAGGGTGTAGCAGGTGGGGATTTGGAGGGTTTGCAGCCTAGCTTACATTTCTGCTCTCTATTGCCTGTGTATGGATGATAATACTACCAGCCAGCTCTTCCCCCCGCCCCCCAGCTCTCTCACTGTCTCTTTTCTACTGTCATGGACACTATCTCTCTCTGGAACCAAGAGGCAAAATAGATGCTTTCTGTCTTAAGTTGCTTTTGGCTATGGCATTTTATCAGAGCAATATAAAAATCACTGATAAATACAATCTTCAGTGTTTCCACATGAATTTTGAAACCGGGGCCTCAAGCGTGCTCAGAAAGTGCTCTCCCGCTGAGCAGACAGCCCAGACATCCTACTCTTTTGTTGGTCTGCTCTTCAGGAATCGCGCTTCCACTTTGCCACTCAGCTAAACACTCCCTGATGTAAGGGTATGCAGTTCGAGTTCTCAGTTCCACACGGCTAGCCACCGTTTGCTTGGTCTCGTCTCCCCGAGCTTTGGATACACTCATTTCTGTACCTGTTCAGTCTCCTTCTGTAGGAATCGGCAATCTGTGCTCATATTTCATGATGTAGGTGGTGTCCTCCACCCCCACTTGTCAACCTTGGCTCTGACTGACATTATCCACGAACACAGGTTATTTTCTCTGCTCTCCCTTGAGCCACAGGCAGAGTGGATAGCTCAGTAATTTCTGTATCCCCCTTCAGGCTGCCCCATGTCCCAGACCTTTCAAAACCATAAGATGGACCAGTTCATTGTAGAAATGAATTGGGAAGCGGTTAGCAAAACATGTTTATAATTATTTCCCACCCTTTGGAAACAGACTGGTATCAGTCCTTATGCCAAGACACTGTGGACCAAATTGGCTACTATTTCGAAATGACAGTCACCCTCCTCTCAATTTTCAGTATGGTTTGAATTGTATAGCACTTTATTCCTTTAAGTGGGGACAATTTATTCATAGCCTAGCCCAGTGGGCTTTAACTGTTATATTTGGGGGGTGGTTTTGTAAACTCCTCTTCAGGTAAAGTACCCTCAAGCTCATTTGGAGAAGCTAATTCCAGATCTAGAGATCTTCTCTAACAAGATGCTGCTGGGTGACCCATCCCAAGGCCTGAGGCCCTGCTGAAGTGGGTAACACTCTCCTTTCCTTTCCTTTCCTTTCCTTTCCTTTCCTTTCCTTTCCTTTCCTTTCCTCTCCTCTCCTCTCC